>NW_026599278.1:0-38075 GCF_023634085.1 Falco cherrug | reverse complement strand
TGGGGTCCCCATCCCCTGCCCCGCACCGGGTCCCCGTCCCCTGCCCCGCACCGGCTCCCCGTCCCCGTGCTGGGGTCCCATCCCCATCCCCCTGCCCTGCAATGGGTCCCTGTCCCCATCCCCCTGTCCTGCACCGGGTCCCTGTCCCCATGCCGGGGACCCCATCCCCCTGCCCTGCTCTGGGGTCCCCATCCCCATGCTGCGGTCCCCATCCCTCTGCCCTGCTCTGGGGTCCCCATTCACCCTGCCCTGCATCCTGTCCCCATCCCCACATCGGGGTCCCCATCGCTGTGCCCCGCATGCTGTCCCTATCCCCTTTTTGGGGTCCTCATCACCCTGCCCTGCATCCTGTCCCCATCCCCACATTGGGGTCCCCATCTCCCTACCCCTGCACCAGGTCCCCTGTCCCCGTTTTGGGGTCCTCATCTCCCTGCCCTGCACCATGTCCCTGTCCCTGTCCCCGTGCTGGTGACAGCATCACCCTGCCCTGCACCATGACCCCATCCCCATTTTGGGGACGCCATCACCCTGCCCTGTGCTGGGTCCCTGTCCCATGCTGGGGTCCCCATCTCCCTGCCCTGCACCATGTCCCTGTCCCCATTTTGGGGTCCTCATCTCCCTGCCCTGCACCCTGTTCCTGTCCCCATTTTGGGGTCCCCATCTCCCTGCCCTGCACCAGGTCCCCATCCCTGTCCCCATCCCCCTGACCTGCATCGGGGTCCCTGTCCCCATGTCCTGTGCCAGCTCCCTGTCCCCATGCTGGGGGACCCCCATCTCCCTGCCCTGTGCCAGGGTCCCTGTCCCCTGTGCCCATTCCCCTGCCCTCCATTGGGGTCCCCGTCCCCATGTGCTGCGCCAGCTCCCCATCCCTGTGTTGGGGTCCCCATCCCCATATTGGGGTCCCCAACTCCTTGCCTTGCCTGAGGCCCCCACCCGCACACTGAGGTCCCCACCCCCCTGCCCTGCACTGGGGACCCCATTTCCCTGCCCTGCACCAGCTCCCTGTCCCCGTCCCCCTGCCCTGCACTGGGGTCCCCGTCCCCATCTCCCTGTCCCCATGCTGCATTCCTGTACCCAACCCCTGCCCGGGGTCCTCAGCCCCTTGTTGGGGTCCCCAGCCCCCAGCCCCTCCCCTCTGTCCCCGTGGCCGTGCCCTGTGCCGGTCCCTGGCCCTGCCCGGTGGGTCTGGGGGGTCCAGTTCATCCTGGGGGGGCTGGGGGACACCATTGCACCAGCATGGGCACGGTGCCCTCATTGGGGAGGGGGGGCTGACCTGGCGTCCTCGTGTCCCTGCACCCCTCGGCACTGGGCTCAGCCCCACTGGACCCCCAGTGCCAGTAGAGCCCATCTCCATCACCCCGGGGGGCCCCTGGACTTGGGGCGTCCCCAGGGCCGTGTCCCCCCCTCCCAGGGCCGACCTGCTGGGGCGTTTGGGGGCATGGGGCTGTTTTGGGGCTCCAGCCCCACTGCCCTTGGGGTGCCTCCCACCCTGTCCCCCCCCCCCAAACCCCTCATCTGGCCGTGGCACCCCAAAAGGGCCACCGTCACTGCTGCTTGTCGCCGTGAGGGCCCTGCGCGGGCTGGGGGGGGCAGCACGCGGTTTTGGGGCGCTGCCGAGGGAGCGGTGGGCTCAGCGCCAGGTCAGGTCTGGCCATGTGCCTCCCCCGAGCCTCTCGGGGGGACCCCTGAAACCGGGGGGGGGCGCGGGTTTGGGCAGCCGGTGCTGCCGGTACCCCACTGGGCATGTGTGCCGCAGCCGCGGTGCTGTGCCATGGGCGGCGAGGGGCACGCGGCCGGCGCAGCACCGAAATGTCGGCGCTGGTGCGGGGACGGTGCTGGCGGTGGCGGGGGGGCAGCCGTCGAGGGGGGGGATTTGCCGCGTGGAAGCGAGTGTGCCGGTGCGTGGCCGTGCCGTGCCGCAGCAGGATGGGCACCGTCCTGCTTGTGCTGTGCCAGGACCTGGTGGCCGGCACACTGGCACCTGCCATGCTGGGCCCGTCCCCGCTGCCATGTGCCAGGGCGGTCACCGTGCCGTGGGGGAAGGGGCTTCGTGGCTGTGGGGGGCGGGGGGCAAGCGTGGAAAAGCCGCGAGCCGGGGCTCAGCTGTCGCAGCGGGTCGGGTCCTGCCGGGTGGCCAGAGCTGCTGGCGAGGTGGGTGCGGGGCTGGGGGTGCCGGGGCTGCCGGGCGGGCGTGGGGGGGGCTGGGGGTGATGCACCAAACCGCCCACCCCGAGCCCCTGCGGGCCCCATCCTGCGGGCGCACGGAGCCTCCCCCATGGTGATGGGATCGAGGAGGCGGCGGGCTCCGTTTGGCCGGGGGGGGGGGGGGGATGCTCCCGTGGCACCCCCAAAGCCCCGGGCACCCATGTCCCAGCTCCCCGCGGTGGGCTGTGGTGCGGCCACGCTCACGGCTGGCACGGCTCGGGGGGCTGCCCCGGCTCGGGGGGGCAGAGCTGGCCCTGGGCACCAGTCCCCAGTGGCTGGAGAGCTGTGCCGTGCCGGATAGGCGCGCTGTGCCAGATAGCTGTGCTGCATCGCTGTGCTGTGCTGGATGCCTGTGCTGCCCCGGATAACTGTGCCGTGCCAGATAGCTGTGCCGGATAGTGGTGCCGTGCCGGATAGCGGTACGGATAGCCGTGCTGTGCTGGGCAGCCGTGCCGTGCCAGATAGCTGTGCTGTGTCCGCGAGCTGTGCCAGATAACCGTACTGTGCCGGATAGCCGTGCCGGATAGCCGTGCCGCGCTGGATGGCTGAGCTGAATAGCCATGCCAGGCAGCTGAGCTGTGCCGAGTAGCCCTGCCATGCCAGATAGCCGTGCCAGGCCACACAGCCATGCCGAATGGCTGTGCCATGTAGTCATGCCAGGCCAGATAGCCGCGCCAAACGGCTGTGCCAGTAACCGTGCTGGGCTGTGGCGGATGGCCGTGATGGGTGCTCGTGGCAGGCCACACAGCCGTGCCCTTAGCGTTGCCGAATTGCCATGCCGGACAGCCGTGCTGCGCTAGGGAGCTGTGCCATGCCGGGTGGCCACGCCGTGCTAGATGGCTGTGCCATGCTGCGTAGCCTTGTCGGATGGCTGTGTCGTGCTGGATAGCCGCGCCGTGCCAGATAGCCATGCTGGATAGCTGTGCCATGGCGGATAGCTGTGCTGTGCTGGATAGCTGTGCCGGTAGCCGTGCCATGCCAGAGAACTGTGCCATGCTGGATAGCCTTGTTGGGTGGCTGTGCCGTGCCCGATAGCTGTGCTGTGCCGGATAGCCGTGCCAAATATCGTGCTGTGTCGGGCAGTGGGGCCAGTGGCCGTGCCCCACGCCTTGGCTGCGCCACAGAGAGCCGGGCAGCAGGATCTGGCCCCATCGTTGCATCCGTCATTGCCACCAGCGCGACCTCGGCTCAGCCCTCGGTCCCGGCCATGGGGCAGCTCTGCTGGGGTGCCTGGGGGCTGCGGCACCTGAGCAGGGCCGGCGGCAACGAACAGGGGGTCCCACTCTGTGGCCACATAACGTGGTGCAGAACTGCCCACAGGGCTGCAGGGTGGGGGGTCTTGAGCCCCCCGACCCAGCCCCAGTCCCTGCTTGGCCATCACGCCGCCACCGCTGCGGTGCCGTGGCCATGGGCAGGGTACGGCCACGCTGCTGCCACCGCACCCCGGCACAGCTGGTTGGGCAGGGGGGTTGCACTCGCTGAACGTGGACCCCAAAGCGCACACGGGTGCCAGTGGCGGCGGCATCACCGTCCTCACCTGGGAGCCAGCGGGGCCAGCCGGGTGCCATGTAGGTCTCCCTGGGTCCTGCTGTCACCGAGGCGCTTTGATCGCCGCCGGCTCCCGCCTGGCGAGAGGCTTCGTGCCGGGGAGCCGGGGCTGCTGGGTCGCGCCTTTGATGGGGAAATTAATGAGCCGCAGAGCACGTGGGCACTGGTGGCAGCCGGGCCCTGTGTCCCTGCCGCCAAGCACTGCCGGCACCGTGTGCTGAGCCCCCTACCCCTGGGGCACCCCCACCGGCCCCTACCCTGCCTTGGTTTCCCCGACCAGCCTGCTGGGGGGGGGACCCCAGCCCCAAGGTGGGTTTTCCTTGACTCGGCCGCACTCCTTTTGAATACATGATTTTAGCCACCATCATCGCGAACTGCATCGTCCTGGCGCTGGAGCAGCACCTGCCCGATGAGGACAAGACCCCCATGTCAGAGCGGCTGGTGAGTGTGGGGCTGGCGGTGGGCTCTGGCAAGGGTCCCCAGGGACCCCTGGGGTTCCAGTGAGGGTTCCCGGGGACCCCTGGTGCTCTGTGAGGGTCCCTGGCCACCACTGGGGCTCTGGCGAGGGTCTCTGACCACCCCTAGGGCTGTGGTGAGGGTCCCTGGCCACCTGTGGGGCACCAGCAAGGGTCCCTGGCCACCACTGGTACTCTGGCGAGGGTCTCTGGCCACCACTGGTGCTCTGGCGAGGGTCTGTGGCCACCCCTAGGGCTCTGGTGAGAGTCCCTGGCCACCCACGGGGCACCGGTGGGGGTCTCCAGCCATCCCTGGGGCTCCAGGAGGGTTTCTGGCCACAGCTGGGGCTCCATCGAGGGTCTCTGGCCACTGCTGGGGTTCCAGTGAGGGTCCCCGCCACCCCTGGGGGTCCCAATGAGTGTCCCCGGCCACCCCTGGGGCTCCAGCGAGGGTCCCCGACCCACCGTGGGGTCTCTGCTGCAGGTCCCCAGCCACCCCAGCGTGGGTGGCAGGACTGGGGGGCTGGCTGCCAGCCGGCACCGTGCACAGCCGGCACCTGGCATGCGGTGGCCGCGCAACCTGTCCCCCCCGGACCCGCCGGCGTCCCAGTTTCCTCCTTGCTGGAATCTGGGCCACGCTGGGAGCAGCGACCGCCTCCACCCCATGGCACCTGGGGATGGCGGGGGGGCCAGGGCTGCCCTGGATGCCCCCTCACCCCGTGGGCCAGGAGCGTGCGGGGGTGTCCCGGTGTCCCCTGCCCGGTGGCCTCATGCCTGTCGCCATCCCCAGGATGACACGGAGCCGTACTTCATCGGCATCTTCTGCTTCGAGGCGGGGATCAAGATCATCGCGCTGGGCTTCGCCTTCCACAAAGGCTCCTACCTACGCAACGGCTGGAACGTGATGGACTTTGTGGTCGTCCTCACTGGGTGAGGTCCCGGGCACGGAACACGTGGGGACATGCCACCTCGCTCCGCCCCGTGCTTGCGTGCGCGCTTCCACATGCGTGTCAGCCCTGCGCCCGTCCCTGTGTGTGGCAGGGCCACGCGTGTGCGTGCGGGCGGGCAGCCAGGCTGCAGGAACCCCCCAGACCCACATCGTGGGGCGTGCGCGTGCAGAGGGTGCGTTTGCACATGCGTGTGTGTGTACATGTGTGCACTGCGTGCAGGGCTGCACCCGCTGGCGGTGCTGGGTGTCACCAGCGCCTGCTGGGCCGGGGCCGAGCGAGACATTAATTATCGCCCGCGGTGCTCGTCCTGCTTCCCCCAGCTGGCAGCAAGTGCCTCTTAGCGCTGTCACAATATTTCCCTGTGCCGCCACTCACCGGCTGGCACCCGCACCCGCCGCCGGCGCTCCAGCGCCAGCCCCAGCTCCCCAGCCCCAGAGGTGCCCCCAGCCCTGGCCCCCTGGCCCCAGCCCCCCCCGACGGCTGCCACGTGCCCTGGGTTCACCCCCTGGCTGGGAGAGCCGGTGGGAAACTGAGGCAGGGAGAAGCAGGGCTGTTGGAGGGGACATCTGGGTCTGCGCCCTGCGTGCGCTGTGTCCCCTCCAGCGTTCGGGCATGTTGGGGGCTTCGCTTCGGCTGCTCCCCCGGCTCCCCCTGCTCCCCCGGCTCCCCCTGCTCCCCCTGCTCCATCCTACTCCTCCCTGCACCCGGCTCCCCCCTCCCCCCTGCTTCCCCCTGCTCCCCCGCACCCTGCTCTCGTTGCACACCCCTGCCCCTCCCCCTGCAATTTGGCCCACTCCAGCTCCCCAGCTGCCCCTCCCCCACCCCCAGCCCCTGTCCCCACCCCTATGAATGACCCGCGGCTTCGGGGCAAGGGGGATGAATGAACGGGGGGAGCTGCGGCAGGATGAATGGGAGTGAATGGGGGTTATGGGGGTGAATGGGGTGAATGGCGTGAATGGGGGTTATGGGGATGAATGGGGGTTATGGGGTGAATGGGGGTTATGGGGATGAATGGCGTGAATGGGGGTTATGGGGATGAATGGGGGTAAGTGGGGTGAATGGGGTTTATGGGATGAATGGGTGAATGGGGTTATGGGGATGACTGGCGTGAATGGGGCCGGCCGGTTGCCGTGGCTGTGGGTGGCAGCAGGGGACCCTCCGCAGCCTCAGGGGGGGCCATGAGGCCAGCAATGAGCCCCCAGGATGCACCCGGGTGCCGGGGCCCCCCCCCCCAGCTGCCATCCGGCCCCTCAGAGACCCTGGGCGGGCTGGTGCTGGCCGGGGGGCTGCGACATCAGCACCGGCAACGCTGCCACGCTCGGCCCGGAAAGGCTAAATATAGCCCAGCGCTCCCGCCTGCGCTGCCGGCATCGCTCCCGGCACGGCCGTGGGCACGTGGCCATGCGGCGGGATGTGGGGGCTCGCTGTGGCCATGATGGCGCGGCCATGGGGGCTCGCTGTGGCCGTGATGGCATAGCGATGGGCTCGTAGCCACGTGATGGGGATGTGGGGGCTCTTGGTGGCTATGATGGCACGGCTGTGGGCTCGTGGCCATGTGCTGAGGACATGGAGCACACTGTGGCCGTGATGGCACGGCCGTGGGGCTTGTGGCCACGCAGCGGGGGATGTGGGGGCTCTTGGTGACCATGATGGCATGGCGGTGGGCTTGTGGCCATGCAGCGGAGTCGTGGGGGCTCCCTGTGGCTGTGACAGTGTAGCCATGGGGCATGTGGTGGCCCACGGAGGATGTGTGGCTCTACCGGGACGTGATGGCTCGTGGTGGCCGTGGTGGCACAACCCACGGGGGGACATAGCCCAGCTGGGACGTGGTGGCCCATGGGGCACATGTGGCTTGCGGTGGCCGTGATGGCACAGCTGTGGGGGACACCTGGTTGGGCTGGGAGCTGGTGGCTTGGTGGCCGCACTGGCACGGCTGGTGGGGGGGGGTCACTGGCCCGGGGGGGGGGGGCGGTCCCTGCCCACTGACCACCTCGTGCCTGCAGCATCCTGGCCACGGTGGGCTCCCAGTTCGACCTGCGGACGCTGCGGGCGGTGCGTGTGCTCCGGCCCCTCAAGCTGGTCTCGGGGATCCCAAGTGAGTGGCGTGAGGGGGTCTGGGGCTGTGTGTCCTGGGGGGGGTGCTCCGGGGGGGCCGTGGCTGCTCAGCCCCACCTGGTGCAGGTTTACAAGTCGTCTGAAGTCCATCATGAAGGCGATGATCCCACTGCTGCAGATCGGCCTCCTCCTGTTTTTCGCGATCCTCATTTTTGCAATCATAGGATTAGAGTTTTATATGGGCAAATTTTCCACACCACCTGCTTCGACCTGGTGACGGGTAGGTCTGCCCCCCAGCCCCCTCCCCAAATCCCCCCCCTACCCCCCCCCAACCCCCCCCGCCCCCACCCTGCCTCAGTTTCCCCATGGGGAGGGCTCAGACCCCGCCGTGGGGACGCTGTGGGGCTGGGGGCCAGCTCCTTCCCACCCCCCCAATCTCCCTGGGCCCATGGCCCGCGCCCGATATGGAACGGCCTAATTACTTCTCTCCCTTGATGAAGATGCTGTTAATTGGCGGGAGCTATTTCTGCACAGCAGCAGCGTCAGCACCGTGGCAGAGCCTGGGGAGGGGGGGGGCTGCAGGAGGCTGCGGCTGGGAGGGACGACCAAGGGGGGTCTGGCACCCCCATGGGGGGCACCCTGTGACCCCAGAGTGTCCTGGGTGAGCGCAGCCCACGGGGGGATAAGCAGGGGTGTAGGCTGGGAGGGGGTGGGTGGGGGTGGGGGGGAGGGGGAGGGAGCGATGCCTGGATCTGTGTCCCATGTGCCCCTCCCCCCCCAAAGACGAGATCAAGGTGGAAGTCCCCTGCGGGACGGACGAGCCGGCGCGGATCTGCCCCAACGGCACCAAGTGCAAGAAGTACTGGGAGGGCCCCAACTACGGCATCACCAGTTCGACAACATCCTCTTCGCCGTCCTGACCGTCTTCCAGTGCATCACCATGGAAGGGTGGACAGACCTCCTCTACTATGTGAGCCCTGACGCCACGGGGATGGGCTCCACCACGGGGGGGGGGGCACCCCCCATGTCCCTTCTGTCCCCCCCAGGTCCCTTCTGTCCCTCCCTCCGGTCCCTTCTTCCCCCCCACCCGCCCCCCCAGGTCCCTTCTGCCCCCCCCCACGTCCCTTCTGTCCCCCCCGCCCAGGTCCTTTCTGTCCCCACTGAAGTCGTTTTTCCGTCCCCCAAGGGTGCGGGGGTCCCTGCGGTGTCCCCCTGGAGGTCCCTGTTTGCTGCTTCGGTGCTGGGGTGCTGCTGGGTGTGTGAGGATGGAGGGGAATGGGGTGCAGCCCCCCTCCCCCCAAAAAAAGCTGGAGGTGGCTTGCAGAGGGAGGCGTTGTTGTGGAGGAGGGGGGGTGCACCAAAAAAAAGGGTGTTGGGGGTCCCCTCTCTGCTGGCAGCCCCAAATCCTGCAGGGATGCTCTGCACCCCCCGCCCTGTGGTGTGGGGAGCACGACTGGAGGATTTGGGGTGCCACCAGCCCCCGGGGGGAGGAGATCAGAGCCCATTATGAGAGAAATGGGGCTGTGTCCGTGGCCCCCCCCCCCCACCCCCCCCCCCCCCCCGCTCATGGGACCCCCCACCCCTGACCCCTGTTACCCCCCCTCAGAGCAACGATGCCTCAGGGAACACTTGGAACTGGCTGTACTTCATCCCCCTCATCATCATCGGCTCCTTTTTTATGCTGAACCTAGTGCTGGGGGTGCTGTCCGGGTAAGCGGCAGGGGGGGGCTCGGGGAGGGGGCGCCCACCTCAGCTCCCCCCCACCCCCCCCAGCTGATGCCAGCCCCGCAGGGAGTTTGCCAAAGAGCGGGAGCGGGTGGAAAACCGCCGGGCGTTTCTGAAGCTGCGTCGGCAGCAGCAGATCGAGCGGGAGCTCAATGGCTACATGGAGTGGATCTCCAAGGCGGGTGAGGGCCGTGACCCACCCCCCCCCCCCCCCGGGGACCTCCGCGCCCCCCCCCAGCCCCGCTGACCCCCCCTGCTTTTCTCTCAGAAGTGATCCTGGCAGAGGACGACACTGAGGGAGAGCCCCGACACCCTTTCGATGGTAAGTGCCCTGCCCCGGCGTGTGCCCTGGCGGGGGGTGGCCACCCCTGGGGGTGGGGTGTCCCAGTGAGGACCCCCGGGTGACGCCCGCCTCCCTCTGCCCCTCACCCCTGCGGGAGCTCTCGGAGGGCCACCATCAAGAAGAGCAAGACGGACCTGCTGAGCCCTGAGGATGCTGAGGAGCAGCTGGCCGACATCTCCTCCGTGGGTGGGTGGGGGTCGGGGTGCCCCCAGCTAGGGGGATGGGTGGGGGGTGGGGGGGGGTGACGGGTAATGAGTGATGGGGGGGGTGATGGGAGGGGCTAATAGTTTTGGGGGATGATGGGTGGGGGTGATGAGGGGAGGACAATGGGTGATGGGGTGATGGGTGTGAGGGGCTGATGGGTGATGGGGTGATGGACAGTGGGGTGATGGGGTGATGGTTGATGGGGTGATGGTTGATGGGGTGATGGGTGATGGGGTGATGGACAGTGGGATGAAAAGTCGGGGGGTGGTGGGTGACGGGGTGATGAATGATGGGTTGGTGGGTGATGGGGTGATGGACGATGGGGGGATGGGCAATATGGTGATGGATGATGTTTTGGGTGGGTGACAGGGTGATGGCTGGTGGGGTGATGGCTGATGGGGTGCTGGACAACAGGGTGGTGGTTGGTGGGGTAATGGGCAATGGGGTGATGGATGATGGGTTGATGGTTGGTGGGGTGTATGGACAACGGGGTGGTGGTTGATGGGTGATGGATGATGGGGGTGAGGGTGATGGGGTGATGGGTGATGGGTGGTGGGTGATGGGGTGATGGATGATGGGGTGATGGGTTGAAGGTTGATGGGTCGCTGGGGTGATGGTGGGTGGTGGGTGATGGGGTGACGGGTGATGGACAATGGTGGTGGCGGTTGCTGGGGTGACAGATGATGGGGTGGTGGGTGATGGACCATGAGGTGGTGGTCACTGGGGTGATGGATGATGGGGTGGGGGTCACTGGGGTGCCGAGTGGGGGGTCACCCGTCGGCGGCTGCCGGCTCAGCGGGGTACCACCTTCCCGCTGTGGTGCGGGGCGCGCCAGCGGGGCGGCAGGGGGTTCCCTCGTGACGTGGGTGGCGGCTGGGGCCCCCCGCGCCCCGCAGGCTCCCCTTCGCCCGCGCCAGCCTCAAAAGTGCCAAGCTGGAGAACGCCACCTTCTTCCACAAGCGCGAGCGGCGGATGCGCTTCCACATCCGGCGCATGGTGAAAACTCAGGCCTTCTACTGGACGGTGCTGAGCCTGGTGGCGCTGAACACCCTGTGCGTCGCCATCGTCCACTACGACCAGCCCGAGTGGCTCTCCGACTTCCTCTGTGAGTGACCCCCCCGCCCCTCCCCCCCCGCCACCCCCCACCCCCCCTCACGCTCTCTCCCCGCCCCTCCCCCCAGACTATGCAGAATTCATTTTCTTGGGACTCTTTATGTCCGAAATGTTTATAAAAATGTACGGGCTGGGGACGCGGCCTTACTTCCACTCGTCCTTCAATTGCTTCGACTGTGCCGTGAGTGCGGGGCCGGCGCAGCCAGCGGGGGGCAGGGGGGCGGGGGTGGATGGGGTGGGGATGGGGGTGGGAATGGAGATGGGGTGGGGATGGGGTGGAATGGGATGGGATGGGGATGAGGTGGGGTGGGATGGGGATGGGGTGGGATGGGGTGGGATGGGGATGGGATGGGGATGAGGTGGGGTAGGATGGGGATGGGATGGGGATGGGGATGAGGTGGGATGCAGTTGGAATGGGGATGGGGTGGGATGTGGTGGGAATGAGGATGGGGATGGGATGGGGATGAGGTGGGGTGGGATGCAGATGGGGACGGGGTGGGATGGGATAGGATGGGTGGGATGGGGTTGGGGATGCGGTGGGATGGGAGGGATGGGGATGGGATGGGGAGGAGTGGGTGGGATGGAGATGAGGATGAGTTGGGATGGGGGTGGGAATGGAGGATGGGATAGGATGGGGACAGTGTTGGAGTTGGATGTGGTGGGGATGGGGATGGAGTGGGGTGGGATGGGATGAGTGAGGTGCGATTGGGATGGGGTGGGGATGGGGATGAGAGGTTTGGGTTGGATAGGGTGGGATGGGATGGCGTTGGTTGGGGATGAGAATGGGATGGAGATGGGATGAGGATGGGATGGGAATGGGGATGGAGACAGGATGAAGATGAGGGTGGGATGGGGATGGGGTGGGGATGGGATGAGGACAAGATGTGGATGAGGCTGGGGATCGGATGGGGACAGGATGGGATGGATGCAGTTGGGATGAGAATGAGGATGGGGATGGGATGGGATAGGGATGGGGATGGGATAGAGTGGGATGGGGTTGAGGCTGCGATGGGATGAAGGCAAGGTGAGAATGGGGAAGGGGTTAGGAAGGGCTGGGGTGGGGACAGGACAGGGACGCTCCCGCTCCCAGGTTATCATCGGAAGCATCTTCGAGGTGATCTGGGCTGTTGTGAAGCCAGGAACATCCTTCGGGATCAGCGTGCTGCGAGCTCTCAGGTTACTGCGTATCTTCAAAGTCACAAAGTAAGTGGTGACGGGTCGGGGGGCGGCTGCTCCAGCTGTGTCCGTGGGTCCGTCCGTGTCCGTGGGTCCATCCGTGTCCGTGTCCGTGGGCACAGGGGCCGTGTGAGTGTGAGCGAGAGTGTGGGTGCACAGAGCCATCGTGGGGTATCTGGGTGCCAAGCTGTGTCCCCCGTGCCTTGGCTGTCCCCTGTCCCCTCCCCATCCCTGTGTCCCCTCACTATCCCCCTGGTGTTCCCTCGTTATCCCCGTGTCCCCTCCCCGTCTCTGTGTCCCCTTGCCACCCCATATCCCTGTGTCCCCTCACTGTCCCCACGTCTCCCCCCGTATCCCTCTGTCCCCTCGCTGTCCCCGTGTCCCCCTGCCATCCCCGTGGCCCTTGGCGTCCCCGTGGCCCTACAGCCCGGCTCTGCCCTGGCAGGTACTGGGCTTCCCTGAGGAACCTGGTGGTCTCCCTCCTGAACTCCATGAAGTCCATCATCAGCCTCCTCTTCCTCCTCTTCCTCTTCATCGTCGTCTTTGCCCTTTTGGGGATGCAGCTCTTCGGGGGACAGTGAGTAACTGGGCAGGGGACAGGGTCCCCCGGGACCCCCCGCGTTCCCCAGCATGGGGGTGTCTCTGTGCCCCCAGGTCCCTGCTGGGGGGCACCCGGCTGGGGTGGGGCTCCCACCGCTGCCCACCCCCCCAGGTTCAATTTTGACGACGGGACCCCTCCCACCAACTTTGACACTTTCCCAGCAGCAATAATGACAGTGTTTTCAGGTAGGAACCCCTCTGCCCCCCACCCCGGGGGTCCCGAGGAAGCGGGGTGCTGGGGGGAGCCCCCCACTTCCCCTACGGCTCCTTCTCCCCATCCCCCCCCGCCCCCCCCCCCCCCCCCCCCCAGATCCTGACGGGCGAAGACTGGAACGCGGGTGATGTACGACGGGATCAAATCTCAGGGCGGCGTCAAGGGGGGGATGGTTTTTTCTGTCTACTTCATTGTCCTCACCCTCTTCGGCAACTGTATCCTTGGGGCGCTGGGGGGGTCCAGGGGGGTCCCGGGGGGTCCAGGCTGCCACCAGACCTGCTTTGCCTTGACGGGCGCGCCCAGACACCCTCCTCAACGTCTTCTTGGCCATCGCGGTGGACAACCTGGCCAATGCACAGGAGCTCACTAAGGTGGGTGCTGATGTGGGGGGGCGCGGCAGGGCCCCCCCCCATCGCCCGCAGCCGCGGGGCTGGGCTGGACATGGCGTGGGGCGTTGCAGGACGAGCAGGAAGAGGAAGAAGCCGCCAACCAAAAGCTGGCGCTGCAGAAGGCGAAGGAGGTGGCCGAAGTGAGCCCGCTCTCCGCGGCCAACATGTCCGTCACCATGTAAGTGCGTCGTGTGCCCAGCTCCAGCCTTGGCTGTGTCCCTGGATCCGTACCCGGATCCATCCCGGCTCTGCCCCCCCGCTCCATCCTCGTCTCCATCCCTGACTCCATCCCCAGCTCCATCTGCTGCCTGATGGCCACCTCTGTCCTGGCTCCGTCCCTGGCTCCACCCTGACTTGTTGCTGGGCTTCATTCCTGGATCCATCTGTGGCTCCCCCCCCAGCTCCATTCTCGGCTCCATCCTCTGCTCCACACGGGCTCCATCCAGACTCCATCGCGGTTCCATCCCGGCTCCGTCCCCGACTCCATCCCGGCTCCATCCTCGGCTCCATCCCGGCTCCACCTTTGGCTCCATCCCAGCTCCACCCCAGCTTCATCCTTGGCTCCATTCGGGTTCCATCCCAGCTTCGTCCTCAGCTCCGTCCTTGGCTCCATCCAGCTCCATCTTTGGCTCCATCCCAGCTCCATCTTTGGCTCCATCCCGGCTCCATCCCGGCTCCATCCTCAGCTCCATCCTCGGCTCCATCCCAGCTCCATCCTCGGCTCCATCCCAGCTCCATCCTCGGCTCCATCCCAGCTCCACCTTTGGCTCCATCCCAGCTCCACCTCAGCTTCATCCTTGGCTCCATTCGAGTTCCATCCCAGCTCCATCCCAGCTCCATCCCAGCTTCATCCCAGCTCCATCTTTGGCTCCATCTTTGGCTCCATCCCAGCTCCATCTTTGGCTCCATCCAGCTCCATCCCGGCTCCGTCCCGGCTCCATCCCAGCTCCATCCTTGGCTCCGTCCCGGCTCCATCCTTGGCTCCGTCCCGGCTCCATCCTTGGCTCCATCCCGGCTCCATCCCGGCTCCATCCGGCTCCATCCTTGGCTCCATCCGGCTCCATCCCAGCTCCATCCTTGGCTCCATCCCATCTCCCTCTGGCTCCATCCCAGCTCCATCCTTGGCTCCATCCCATCTCCCTCTGCTCCATCCCGGCTCCGTCTCGGCTCCATCCCGGCTCCATCCCAGCTCCATCCTTGGCTCCATCCCATCTCCCTCTGGCTCCATCCAGCTCCATCCCGGCTCCATCCTTGGCTCCATCCCGGCTCCATCCCGGCTCCATCCAGCTCCATCCCAGCTCCATCCTTGGCTCCATCCCGGCTCCATCCTTGGCTCCATCTGGCTCCATCCCAGCTCCATCCTTGGCTCCATCCCATCTCCCTCTGGCTCCATCCCGGCTCCATCCCAGCTCCATCCTTGGCTCCATCCCGGCTCCATCCCAGCTCCATCCAGCTCCATCCCAGCTCCATCCTTGGCTCCATCCGGCTCCATCCCAGCTCCATCCCAGCTCCATCCCATCTCCCTCTGGCTCCATCCCGGCTCCATCCCGGCTCCATCCCAGCTCCATCCCAGCTCCATCCTTGGCTCCATCCCAGCTCCATCCTCAGCTCCATCCCACCTCCATCCCAGCTCCATCCTTGGCTCCACGCCGGCTCCATCCTTGGCTCCATCCGGCTCCATCCTGGCTCCATCCAGCTCCGTCCTTGGCTCCATCCCATCTCCCTCTGGCTCCGTCCCGGCTCCGTCCCAGCTCCATCCTTGGCTCCATCCCAGCTCCATCCTTGGCTCCATCCCAGCTCCATCCTTGGCTCCATCCCGGCTCCATCCCAGCTCCATCCTTGGCTCCATCCCAGCTCCATCCTTGGCTCCCATCCCATCTCCCTCCGGCTCCATCCCACCTCTATCCCTGCTCCACCCCTGCTCCATCCTGGCTCCACCCCGGCCGACCTCTGGCTCCGGTGCGCGGGCTGTGGCTCCCTGCTGCAGGAAGGAGCAGCAGAAGAACCAGAAGGCCTCGAAGTCGGTGTGGGAGCAGCGGACGAGCGAGCTGCGCAAGCAGAACCTGCTGGCCAGCCGCGAGGCACTCTACAGCGAGCTGGACCCTGAGGAGCGCTGGAAGGTGCCCTACGCCCGCCACCTGCGCCCTGACATGAAGACCCACCTGGACCGCCCGCTGGTGGTGGACCCCCAGGAGAACCGCAACAACAACACCAACAAGACGCGGTCCCGGCGAGCCGCTGCCGGAGCCCCGTTTCAGCAGCCCCGCACCGATGAGCTGCTGCGGCAGCCGCGCTACCCTGATCCCGGTGGTCCCCGGCCCAGCGAGCCCCCCGCCAGCCGCCGGCCCCGCAGCATCAGCCGGGAGCCGGAGCAGGAGCCCAGCCAGGAGCGCGGCTACACCGATGCCGAGCGCCTCAAAGCCGTCGAGCGCCGGCACCGGGCTGGCGGCAGCCGGGACGGCCGCGCTGGGTCACCGCAGCCTGAGCGCGAGCACCGGCGGCACCGGGCACACCGGCGGGCGGCTGAGGAGGGCGAGGAGGGCACGCGGCCCGAGCGACGGCCGCGGGCACCGGGAGGGTGGCCGGCCGGGACGGGGCGAGGGGGACGGGGAGCACGGGGATGGTGAGCGACGCCGGCGGCACCGCCACGCTGCACCGGCCGCCTACGATGGCGAGGGCAGGCGGGACGACAAGGAGAGGCGGCACCGGCGGCGGAGGTGAGCGCACAGGACCCCCTGGCGATGGCAGGACCCCAGGAGCTCTGCCAGCTCTTGGGGGGCCCGAGTCCCCTGGGAGCTGTACCGGGGGGTCTCCTCTGAGCCCCCTCCCCTCCGCCTCCCCCCAGGGAGACCCAGACCCCTGGCGTGCCGGCCGGCCCCACACTCTCCACCACCCGCCCCATCCAGCAGGACGTGGGGCGCCGGGAGCCCCCCGTAGCCGAGGACATCGACAACATGAAGAACAACAAGCTGGCCACTGCCGAGCCCCCCGCGCCCCCCACCATGGGCAATCACACCGCCTGCCCCACTGGAGCCCCCCCCTGCCGCCCCCCTGTCACCACCAACCCTCCCCCCGAAAACAGCTTGGTGGTCACCAACCCCGGCACCCACAACAACCTCGCCAAGGCGGGGGGGAAGCCAGAGCACACGGCTGTGGACATCCCACCCCCCCTCCCGCCGCCTCCCACCAGTGCCCTGGTGCAAGGTAGGGGGGACCCCTGGGGGCTGGGGTTTGTGGGAGATGGGGGGGGGGGCGGGGCAGGAGGTCTGGGAGGGGTCTGTGGTGGCCGGGGGGGGGGTCTGGGGGGGGTCGGGGGGCCATGACAGCGCTGCTCCCGCAGTGAACAGGAAATGCCAACCCCGAGCCGCTGCCCCGCAAGGAGGAGGAGGAGGAGAAGAAGGAGGAAGGCGACGGGCAGGACGAGAACGGCCCCAAAGCCCATGGTGCCCTACAGCTCCATGTTCATCCTCTCCACCACCAACCCGTGAGCACCACCGGGGCAGGGGGGGCTGGGGGGGCCCTGGGGGTCCCCCTCACCCCCCCCACACCCCCCCGCCATGTCCGTTCCCCCCCCCCCAGGTTTCGCCGGCTGTGCCACTACATCGTCAACCTGCGGTACTTCGAGATGTGCATCCTGATGGTCATCGCCATGAGCAGCATCGCCCTGGCCGCCGAGGACCCTGTGCAGCCCAACGCCCCCCGCAACAATGTGAGCCCCCCCCGCCCCCCAAACAGGGACCCCTCCAGTGCTGTTGGGGTGGGTGGAGGGACTGAGCCCCCTCCTCACAGCGCTTGCAATGTAGGGTGGGGTGCCCCCAAAACAACACCCAGAGTGGGGGTCCCCCTCCTTGTCCTGCCTTGGAGACCCCTGCCTGCACCCCCGGGGGGGGGGGGACTGGGGGAGGGGCAAGATGCCAGGAGGGTTGTCCTGGGGTGTCAGGGGGTCCCAAGAGGGTCCTGGGGTGCCAGGGGGTCCCAAGAGGGTCCCGGGGTCCCAGGGGGGTCCTGGGAGGGTTGTGGGGTGGGGTGCCAGAGGGTCCCGGGAGGGTCCCAGGAGGGTCCTGGGGTGCCAGGGAGGTCCCAGGTGGATCCTGGGAGGGTCCGGGGTGCCAGAGGGTCCCGGAAGGGTCCCAGCGGGGTCCTGGGGTGCCAGGGGGTCCCGGGAGGGTCCCAGGGTGCCAGGGATTCCCGGGGTGCTGGGGGAATCATGCAGCTTGAGGGGTGCTGGGGGGTCTTGGGGTGCCAGGAGGGGCTCAGAGTGCTGGGGGGGGGTGTCAGGCATCCCACCCCCCCCCCTCCTCCCCCTCCAGGTCTTGCGCTACTTCGACTACGTCTTCACGGGCGTCTTCACCTTCGAGATGGTGATCAAGGTGAGCGCGGGGGGGGGTCTGAAGGGTGGGGGGGCCCCCTGGCACCCCCTCACCCCCGCCACCCCCATTGCCCCCCCGCAGATGGTGGATTTGGGGCTGGTGCTTCACCAAGGTGCCTATTTCCGGGACCTGTGGAACATTCTGGATTTCATCGTGGTCAGCGGGGCGCTGGTGGCCTTCGCCTTCACGTGAGTCCCCCCTCGGGGACACGGGGGGGGTGGGCACGGGAGGGGTGGGCACACCGGGGTCTCCCGCCTCGGGGAGCGAAGGGGATGGTGGCGGCGGGGGTCCCGCCTCTCCCAGTGCCTCCCGGTGGGGCCCCCCAGCGCTGCCAGCGGTCTGTCCCGCGCTCTGCTGTGTTGCTTGACGTCTGTTCTCCGCCGCTTGCCGCCGCGCTGTGTCGTCCTGTCACTGTCCTGGTGTCCCCGCGCCCCCCGACCCCAGGCAGGATCGGGCCCCACTGCCCTTGGGGCTGAGCAGCCGCCCCAGCGCAGAAAGCCCAGAGCAGTGAGCAGGAGCAAACCCCAAAGAAAGACGGGGAATCCCCTAGCAAAGGATGAGTAACCTCTTAGTAAGGGATGAGTAACCTTCTAGTAAGGGATGAGGGATCTCCTAGAAATAGATGAGCATCCCCTGAGTGATGAGTGAGCATCCTTTGAGTGGCTGAGCATCCCCCGAGTAAAGGATGAGCATCCCTTGAGTGACTGAGCATCCTTAAAGTAAAAGGTGAGCATCCCTCAAGTAATTGAGCATCCCTTGGCTAGTTGGGCGTTTCCCAAGCAAAGGATGAACATCCGCTGAGGAACTGAGCACCCTTGGAGTAAAACATGAGCAATGCCCAAGTAACTGAGCATCCCCCAAGGAAGGGGTGAGCTCCCCCCGAGTAACTGAGCATCCTTAAAGTAAGGGGTGAGCATCCCCCGAGTAACTGGGCATCCCCTAAGTACAGAATGAGCATCCCCCACCTAACTGAGCATCCCCCAAGGAACGGGTGAGTAAGCCCAGAGCAGACCCCGAGTACCTCCCGGGAAGCTGGGCTCCCCCCCGTGGGCCGTGGGGGTGGGCGCGGGGTGGGGGCTGGGCTCTCACCGTGCCTTGTCTCTCCCCTTCCTCTGCCACCCGCCACAGGAGCAGCTCACGGTAAAGTCTCTCTGCCTTCGTCTCCTGCCCCGTCCCTGTCCTTGTGCTCTCCTCGTGCTCTCCTCGTGCTCATGGTCGTGCCTCGCTCCACCCCACCCCCACCCCTCCGCACCCCTCCCCCAACCCCCCACAAGCACCCTCAGGGATGGGGAGCACGCGGGGGCGGGGGGGTGATGGGCGCAGGAGGTCTTTGCCCTGAGCCCCCTGCCCGCTTGGCTGGGGAGGGGACTGTCACCAAGCCGCCACGTCGGGGGTCCCACACCTCCCCCTCCCCCCCCAGAGGCAGCAGCAAGGGGAAGGACATCAACACCATCAAGTCCCTCCGCGTCCTCCGCGTCCTCCGGCCCTTGAAGACCATCAAGAGGCTGCCCAAGCTCAAGGTGGGGGCGGGGGGCGGGTGGGGAGGGGGATTCGCTCCCCACCACGGTGCTGACCCCCTCCCCGCCCCCCCCTCCACCCCCAGGCCGTCTTCGACTGCGTGGTGAACTCCCTGAAGAATGTCCTCAACATACTCATCGTCTACATGCTCTTCATGTTCATCTTCGCCGTGGTGGCCGTCCAGCTCTTCAAGGGCAAGTTCTTCTACTGCACTGACGAGTCCAAGGAGTTCGAGAAGGACTGCAGGTACGGCGCGGCCGGGCGGGGGTCTGCTGTGCCCCCCACCCCGTCCCACCGCCCCCTCCCCTCCCAGGGGCGAGTACCTGGTCTACGAGAAGGACAACGAGGTGAAGGCGCAGAAGCGGGAGTGGAAGAAGTACGAGTTCCACTACGACAACGTCCTCTGGGCGCTGCTCACCCTCTTCACCGTCTCCACCGGCGAGGGGTGGCCGCAGTAAGGGCGCGGGGGTGGGTAGGGGGTGGCGTGGGGGGGGGGGGGGCATGCAGGGACCCCCACCCCGTCCCTGCCCTCGTCCCACCACAGGGTCCTCAAGCACTCGGTGGACGCCACCTACGAGAACCAGGGCCCCAGCCCCGGCTATCGCATGGAGATGTCCATCTTCTACGTCGTCTACTTCGTCGTCTTCCCCTTCTTCTTCGTCAACATCTTCGTGGCCTTGATCATCATCACCTTCCAGGAGCAGGGGGACAAGATGATGGAGGAGTACAGCCTGGAGAAGAACGAGGTGCCACCTGCGCCCCCATCCCCCGGCCGCCCATCGAGGACCCCCGGGCGGGCGAGGGTGGGTGACGCCGGCGCTATCCCTGTCCCCGCCCCCGCAGAGAGCCTGCATCGACTTCGCCATCAGCGCCAAGCCCCTGACGCGGCACATGCCGCAGAACCGGCAGAGCTTCCAGTACCGCATGTGGCAGTTCGTGGTGTCGCCGCCCTTCGAGTACACCATCATGGCCATGATCGCCCTCAACACCATCGTCCTCATGATGAAGGTGGGGGGGGGGAAGGGCTGGGGGGCCCAGGGGGCTGCCCTTCTCCCCCGGCACCTCTGCTGTACTCTGGATCCATCCCTGTCCCCCATCGATCCATCCCCGTGCCCCTGGATCCATCCCTATGCCTCTAGATCCGTCCTGTCCCCAGATCCATCCCATCCATGGATCCATCCCTGTGCCTCTAGATCCGTCCTGTCCCCAGATCCATCCCTGTGCCCCTGGATCCATCCCTGTACCTCTGGATCCATCCCTGTACCTCTGGATCCATCCCTGTGCCCCTGGATCCATCCCTGTACCTCTGGATCCATCCCTGTGCCCCTGGATCCATCCCTGTACCTCTGGATCCATCCTGTCCCCAGATCCATCCCTGTGCCCCTGGATTCATCCCTGTACCTCTGGATCCATCCTGTCCCCAGATCCATCCCTGTGCCCCTGGATTCATCCCTGTACCTCTGGATCCATCCTGTCCCCAGATCCATCCCTGTACCCCTGGATCCATCCCTGTACCTCTGGATCCATCCTGTCCCCAGATCCATCCTGTCCCCAGATCCATCCCTGTGCCCCTGGATCCATCCCTGTACCTCTGGATCCATCCTGTCCCCAGATCCATCCTGTCCCCAGATCCATCCTGTCCCCAGATCTATCCTATCCCCAGATCTATCCTATCCCCAGATCCATCCCTGTGCCCCTGGATCCATCCTATCCCCAAATCCATCCTATCCACGGATCTGTCCCTGGGCCCCTGGATCCATCCCTGTACCTCTGGATCTGTCCTGTCCCCAGATCCATCCTATCCACGGATCCGTCCCTGTGCCCCTGGATCCTTCCCTGTACCCCTAGATCTGTCCTATCCCCAGATCCGTCCTATCCACGGATCTGTCCCTGGGCCCCTGGACCCATCCCTGTGCTCCTGGATCCATTCCATCCCTGGATCTGTTCCAGCACCCCAGGATCCATCCCTGTGCCCCTGGATCCGTCCTATCCCTAGATCCATCCTATCCACGGATCTGTCCCTGTGCCCCTGGATCTGTCCTGTCCTCGGATCTGCCCCTGTGCCCCCGGACCCATGGCTGTGCCCCCGGTTCCCCCTCCCCCCAGGGCGCACCCCTCTGCCCGGTCCCCGCCCCCACCCTGCGCTCTCCCCCCAGTTCTATGATGCCTCAGACGCCTACGAGAACGTGCTGAAGATGTTCAACAACGTCTTCACCTCCCTCTTCTCCCTCGAGTGTCTCCTCAAGATCATGGCCTTCGGGGTGCTGGTATGTGCCGCCGCGCCGGGATCTGGGGATCTGCGGCACATGGCCAGCCCTGGGGCGTCCTGCACTGCGCCCACGGGATCCCGGGAGCCAGGGCGCGGGTACTCGTGGGATCCCAAAGCGTGGGTGCCCACGGGATCCCAGGAGCTGGTGCACAGGCACTTGGGGGATCGTGGTGCATGGGTACCTGTGGGATCCCGGGAGCCGGTACACAGGTAATTGTGGGATCCTGTTGCATGGGATCCCATGAGATCCTGGGAGCCAGTACACGGCTAGTGGGGATTGCAGGAGTCAGTGCACAGGTACCTGTGGGATCCTGGGATCCGGTGCATGGGTACCTGTGGGATCCTGGGATCCAGTGCACAGGTACCTGCGGGATCCTGGGATCCGGTGCACGGGTACCTGTGGGATCCTGGGATCCGGTGCACGGGTACCTGCGGGATCCCGGGATCTGGCAGGCTGGCAGCGCCGCTGCCCTGTGTCCCTCGCCCCCTTCCCGTTGCAGAATTATTTCCGCGACGCCTGGAACGTCTTTGACTTCGTCACGGTCCTGGGGAGCATCACGGACATCCTGGTGACAGAGTTCGGGGTAGGTGGGAGCCGCCCCCCCCCGCGGCGCCGGGGTTGGGCTCCGCTCGCCCCCCCCCCCCTCGCATCCCCCCCCCTCACATCCCCCCCCCCCTCGCACCCCCCCCCTCACCCCTCACGTCCCCCCCCCACTCCTCGCATCCCCCCCCTCACGTCCCCCCCCCTCACCCCTCGCATCCCCCCTCACCCCTCGCACCCCCCCCCCACCCCTCACCCCTCGCGTCCCCCCCTCACCCCTTGCGTCCCCCCCCTCACCCCCTCGTGTCCCCCCCCCCATCCCTCGCATCCCCCCCCATCCCTCGCGTCCCCCCTCACCCCTCACATCCCCCCTCACCCCTCACATCCCCCCTCACCCCTCACATCCCCCCCCTCACCCCTTGTGTCCCCCCCCAGAACAACTTCATCAACCTCAGCTTCCTGCGGCTCTTCCGGGCGGCGCGGCTCATCAAGCTGCTGCGCCAGGGCTACACCATCCGCATCCTGCTCTGGACCTTCGTCCAGTCCTTCAAGGTGCTGCCCAATGTGTCCCCTCCCCCCCAAAAAACCCCACAGCCCATCCCCCCCCCCTCCCCCGGGCTGCCCCTATCCGGGGCCTGGCAGCCCAACCTGCACCGGGGGCCGCATCCAGTCGCGGCACGGCGTGACCAGCCCCGCTGTGCCCCCAGGCTCTGCCCTACGTCTGCCTGCTCATCGCCATGCTCTTCTTCATCTACGCCATCATCGGGATGCAGGTGAGACCCCCGGGCCCCCCCCCCGCCACCCCCCCGGCCCCCCCGCCCCCCCTGAGCCAGCCCCGCTCCCCCAGGTCTTCGGCAACATTGGCATCGAGGAGGAGGACGACGAGTCGGCCATCACCCAGCACAACAACTTCCGCACCTTCTTCCAGGCCCTCATGCTGCTCTTCCGGTGAGTGCCCAGTGCCACACTGGTGTGTCCCCAGCACCATCCCAGTGCCACCCAGGGTACCCAGTGCCACACTGGTGTGTCCCCAGCACCATCCAAGTGCCACCCAGGGTACCCAGTGCCACACTGGTGTGTCCCCAGCACCATCCCAGTGCCACCCAGGGTACCCAGTGCCACACTGGTGTGTCCCCAGCACCATCCCAGTGCCCGTGCCACCCAGGGTACCCAGTGCCACACTGGTGTGTCCCCAGCACCATCCCAGTGCCATGCCATCTGTAGTACCCAGTGCCACACTGGTGTGTCCCCCCAGCACCATCCCAGTGCCACCCAGGGTACCCAGTGCCACACTGGTGTGTCCCCTCAGCACCATCCCAGTGCCACCCAGGGTACCCAGTGCCATACTGGTGTGTCCCCAGCACCATCCCAGTGCCACCCAGGGTACCCAGTGCCGCACTGGTGTGTCCCCAGCACCATCCCAGTGCCATGCCATCTGTAGTACCCAGTGCCACACTGGTGTGTCCCCCCCAGCACCATCCCAGTGCCACCCAGGGTACCCAGTGCCACACTGGTGTGTCCCCCCAGCACCATCCCAGTGCCACCCAGGGTACCCAGTGCCATACTGGTGTGTCCCCAGCACCATCCCAGTGCCACCCAGGGTACCCAGTGCCGCACTGGTGTGTCCCCAGCACCATCCCAGTGCCATGCCATCTGTAGTACCCAGTGCCATGCCATCTGTAGTACCCAGTGCCATACTGGTGTGTCCCCAGCACCATCCCTGTGCCATGCCATCAGTGGTACCCCGTGCCATGCTGCTGTGTCCCCCCAGCACCATCCCAGTGCCACCCAGGGTACCCAGTGCCACCCCAGCGCACCCCTGCCCCAGCGCCCTCCCCGGCCGGGGGTGACGCGGCGGGGTCCCTGTCCTGTGCCACAGGAGTGCCACGGGGGAGGCCTGGCACGAGATCATGCTGTCCTGCCTCAGCGGGAAGCCCTGTGACCAGAACTCGGGCATCAAGGAGGACGAGTGCGGCAACGAGTTCGCCTACTTCTACTTCGTCTCCTTCATCTTCCTCTGCTCCTTCCTGGTGAGCCCTGGGGGCGGGGCATGTGGCTGGGGAGGGGGGGACACCCCCTGATCCCACCCCTGTGCCCCGACCCCCCCCTGCCTCCCCCCCCCAGATGCTGAACCTCTTCGTCGCCGTCATCATGGACAACTTCGAGTACCTGACGCGCGACTCCTCCATCCTGGGCCCCCACCACCTGGACGAGTACGTCCGCGTCTGGGCTGAGTACGACCCCGCTGCCTGGTAAGGACCCCCCCCGGGGTGGGGGGTGGGGGAGGTGTGTGCGGGGGGCACCCGAGGTGCTGGGGTCCCCTCTCAGCGCTGGGGGCACAGTGGTTCCGGGGGGCTTGGCTGGCCAGACAGTGTCCCCCCCCTCCCCAGCAGGGGGACGCGGCAGGTGCCCAAGAGCCCCACCGGGGTCCTCTGGGTTCAGTGGCCTTGGTGTCCCCCCCCCAGGAGCTGTCCCCCCCCCCGTGGGACTGTCCTCTCCAGGGTGTCCCCCCCAGGGGGTGTCCCCTGGGTCTGCTGTCCCCACGCAGCCATGGGGGGCCCGGCCCCCCTGCGCCGTGTCCGGTTAACCTGTCCTCTCTCAATTGTAGGTGCTCAGCCGCTGGATCGCTCCCTCCCGCCCCCAGCCCGGCCCGCAGCCCCCAGCCCAGGGCAGCTGTGGGGCTCGGCTGGGACACAGGGGGGTCCCTGGGGGTCCTGCCGGGTGCTGGAGGGTCCCCACCATGTCCTGGAGGGCAGTGGATGGGGTGTGGGGTCTGCTTTGTCCCAGTGCCCAGGGGCTGGCTCCCTGGCTGCGCTGGGGTACCCCGTGGTGCTCTGCCAGGTCCTCAGTGCCCTGTACTGGGTTAAACTGGTCCGTACTGGGCCAGAGCTGGCAGCGGCGATTTCTTGGGGGGGGGGGGACACGGGACACTCCAACTCTCCCCACCCTGCAGCCCCCCCATCCCCACCACAGCCAAGCGGCGGCCACCCCACCCCAGGGCAGTGTGGGGAAGGCTCCTATCCCCATCCTCCTGCTCCCCCCCCCCCCGCCCCGGCTGCGGGGTCCGTGCCTCAGTTTCCCCGTCCCCTCGGCGCATCCGCGGGCGGTCGCGTGTCTCCGGCGTCCACACTAACCCCCCTGTATTCTTCTTGCAGTGGCCGCATTCATTATAAGGATATGTACAGTTTATTACGCGTAATATCTCCCCCATTGGGCTTAGGCAAGAAATGCCCTCATAGGGTTGCTTGCAAGGTTTGACTTACACTAAAACCTGCTGAGCATCAACGGAATGAATGTTGCTTATGGTTTCTCGGATATATATATGATATCTTTATATATATATATATACACACAGATACGACCCGCACACCCCAGCCCGGGGCCGGCCCCGGCGCGCCGCATGGAGCCCCCCCACCCCATTCCTGCCCCAGCTCTGCTTGCCGCGGCCCCCGGCCGGGCGACACCATGGGGGTTGCGATGGGCACCGGCCATCGCCTTCCTCCCCTCCTCCTCCTCCTCCTCCTCTGCGAGCTGCGGCCGGCCGGGTTTAAACCTTTTTTTTTTTTTTTTTTTTTTTTCCATTTTGATCCCCCCCCCCCTTCCCTTTTTTTTTTTTTTTTTAAATTTTTTATTTTTTTTTCTCCGCGTCTCTCTGTCTCTCTCGCCTCTTTTTTGTCCTTTTTCTGTCCGATGTCTCTTCCTTCTCGTTCTCTCCGCTCCCAGGGGCCGGCTGACTTTCATGGACATGTATGAAATGCTGAGACATATGTCCCCGCCCCTGGGTTTAGGCAAGAAATGCCCACCCCGTGTTGCTTATAAGGTAGAATAACTTTTCCACCAAAGCGAAGCCCCCCACAGCCGTCCCAGCGGGCGGCCCCAACTCAGCCCGGCCGATGCTTCTCGGCCTCTTTTTTGGGTTTTATTTTTATTTTTTGCTAGGTTTTTGTTTTTTGTTTTTTTTTTGCTTTGGTTTTTGGTTCTTTTTTTTTTGGTGTTTTTCTCCTCCTGCGGCGAGCCCTGACAGGTGCGGCGGCCGCCGGCCCCCGCTGAGCCTCTGCGCGTCCCCCCAGGACGGGCTGGGTAAGATTCGCCGCCCCGGGGAGCGTGTGCCCCCTGCCACCTCCCTGCCTGCCGCAGGCTGGAGGCTCGGGGCCAGACCCCCCCAGGAGCCCCTACTGGGGACCCCCCGTGGGGATCGGCCAGTCCCCCCCCCCCCAGACCCCTATTTGGGGTCCCCCCCCATTGGGCTCAGCCCAGAAACCCCTATTTGGGGACCCCCACGTTGGGCTCAGCCAGCCCCCCCCCCCCCCCAAAACCCCTATTTGGGGTCCCCCCCCCCCTTGGGCTCAGCCCAGAAACCCCTATTTGGGGACCCCCACGTTGGGCTCAGCAAGCCCCCCCCCCCCCGAAACCCCTATTTGGGGACCCCCCCCATTGGGCTCAGCCCAGAAACCCCTATTTGGGGTCCCCCTCATTGGCCTAGCCAGCCCCCTCCCCCCAACCCCATTTGGGATACTCCCCTATTGGGCTCAACCAGCCCCCCCCAGATTACTATTTGGGGTCCCTCATGGGGCTCAGCCAGCCCCCCAGAAGCCCCTATTTGGGGACACCCCCCCTGGGGCTCAGCCAGCCCCCCCAGAAGCCCCTATTTGGGGACACCCCCCCCAGGGGCTCAGCCAGCCCCCCCAGAAGCCCCTATTTGGAGTCCCCTAAGGACTTCGGCTCAGCCCCCTCAGACGCCCTATTTGGGGTCCCCCCGGGCTTTGCCAGCCCCCCAGAGCCCCTATTTGGGGTCCCCCCCGGGGCTTGGCCAGCCCCCCCAGATTGCTCACCCAGAGCAGCCCATTTTTAGGGCCCCCCCCCCCGCCCGGGGCTTGCCGTGCCCACGCAGAGGAGCCCCTGCTCAGGCCCCCCCCCGGGGCTCACCCCTGCCCCCCTCTCCCCCATCCCCCCATCCCCACAGCTCCCCCCTCCCCCCCCAGTCTCCCTCTCTCCATCCCCCCTCCACCCACCACCTCCTCTCCTGGCAGTGAGACCCCCGTCCCCCCACCCAGCCCCCCCGGCTGCTGCACGGCCCACGCCCCCACCAGCCACAGGGGCTACGGGTGCTCGGGAGCTGCATCGTGGGGCACAGGGTGGGGGGGATGGGACCTGGGCACCGGGGGGGGGGGGGCGTGGGGACCCCACGTCTCCATGCCTCAGTTTCCCCATCGGCATTGCTCGCTCCCTGCCCTGCTGCTCTGCACCCCCAGATCCCCCTCCCCACCCCCGGGGCTGCATGGGGAGGGGGGTCCCTGCCCTTGTTGAGGCAGGGACCTGCCACCTGCTTGGTGCTGGGAGCTGGGGGGGGGCTCGGGGCACCATGGGGCTGAGGCCTGGCAAACTCATCGCTTCTCCACCCACCCAGCCCCCCCCCTCCCCCAAGGCACGTCTCCTTGGACCCCCCCCCTCCCGAGGATGCTGGTTTGCACCCTGAGAAGCCCCCGGCTGCCCCCCCCCCCCCCCATCCCTGGAGCAGAGCTGGGAACGACTCGACCCCCTCCCCGCTGCATGTGCTGCCGCTGCATGTGCTGCCCACCCAGCCGCTGGGGTCCCGCTTGGCCGTGCCCCCCACCCTGGGCATCTCGCGGGGGTCCGGGGGCCGCGACCTGGGGAGAAGGCGGGGGGCCGGGGTGGGGGGAGGCTTGGGGAGGGTGATGGGGAGCGTGCCTCAGTTTCCCCAGTGGCTGCGTGGTGGCCCCCGCCTTCTCGCCAGCCCCCCGGGCACGGTGGGAGGGGGCGGCGGGTGATGCCCCCCGCTCTGCTCGGCCCCGCAGCGGCTGCTCCGCATGGACCTGCCAGTGGCCGACGACAACACGGTGCATTTCAACTCGACCCTCATGGCCCTGATCCGAACTGCCCTCGACATCAAGATCGCCAAAGGCAAGGGGGGGACAGGGGGGTGGGGACCCCGGCGGGACGGGGACCCGGTGGGACGGGCAGCGGGGTCCTCGAGGGGATGGGGGCTCTGGGGGCAGGGGGACAGGGACCCTGCGGGGTTGGGGACCAAGGATGCTGCAGGGGTGGGGATCAGGGTGAGGATTCTGGGGGGATGGGGACTGGGCATATGGGGGTGCTGGAGGGAGGGGGACAAGGACAGGGACTGGGGGGGTACGGGGGTGCTGGATATTTGGGGATGAAGACCTGAGGGTATGTGGCCCAAGATGCTGGGGGCACAGGGACCCTGGGGCATGGGGACAGGGTCCCTTGGGTGACAAGGACAGGGAGAGGGTCCCCAGGGGTGGAGGGGACAAGAACCAGGAGCCCGGGGTTGGAGGTCTCTGGGGAAGGCAGGAAAACGGGGGGTGAGGGGACACCAGCAGACGGGGGTCCAGGGCAGAAGTGTCGGGGGGGACAGGGGGGTCCCCATGGGGGAGGGGAGGGGGTGCCGGGGGGACAGGGATGGGTGGTCCCCAAGGGGCCGGGGCGCTCAGCCCTCTCTCCGCAGGGGGAGCCGACAAGCAGCAGATGGACGCAGAGCTCCGCAAGGAGATGATCGCCATCTGGCCCAACCTCTCCCCCAAAAACCTGGACCTGCTCGTCACCCCCCACAAGTGTAAGGGACCGTCCCCATCCCCCTCCCGGTTCCTATCCCTGTCCCCATCCCCATCCCCCCTCACCCTCTGTGCCCGCAGCCACCGATCTGACGGTGGGGAAGATCTACGCCGCGATGATGATCATGGAGTACTACCGGCAGAGCAAAGCCAAGAAGCTGCAGGCCATGCGGGAGGAGCAGGTGGGGCCAGCACCAGCACCCCAAAACTGTCCCCTCCCCACGTCCCTCCAGGGGTCCAGCCCAGCCCCTTCTCTGCCTCCTGCACCCCCATCCCATACCTGCCCTCTTCCCGAGTCCTTCCATGTCCCCATCCCATCCCCGAGCACCCCTCCAGTGTCCCCATCCCAGCCTTGTCCCTTTCCCATGTCTCGTCGGTGTCCCCATCCCCATGCATCCCAGATCCATCCCATCCCCGTGTCCCCATCCCCGAGCACCCCTCCAGTGTCCCCATCCCCGTGTCCCCATCCCCGAGCACCCCTCCAGTGTCCCATCCCCATGTCCCCATCCCCGAGCACCCCTCCAGTGTCCCCATCCCCAACTGTCCCAGCACTGTCCCCGCCCTGTGTCCCTGCCTCCCAGCCCCGTAACCCCTGTGCTGCATCCCCACCGTGTCCCCACCGTGTCGCCACCGTGTCCCCAGCCGCTCTCGTGTCCCCGCAGAACCGGACGCCGCTGATGTTCCAGCGCATGGAGCCACCGTCCCCCACGCAGGAGGGGACCACAGGGCCGGATGCGGGGCCCACGGCCGAGCCGGGCACGGGGCTGTAAGTGCCACGGGCCCCATCCTGCCCCTGCCCAGCGCAGCCGGGAGGGGGCTGAGCCACCTGTGCCCCCCCAGGGCTGCGCGTGACGGGGGCCTGAAGGAGAGTCAGTCCTGGGTCACCCAGCGCGCCCAGGAGATGTTCCAGAAAACGGGGACCTGGAGCCCCGAGCGGGGACACCCTGAGGACGTCCCCAACAGCCGCCCCAACTCCCAGGTGAGGGGCTGCACCGGGGCCCCCCAGCCCTGGCCAGCCTCATGTCCCTCTGGCCACTGTGTCCCCAGGGTCCCCTCAGCCCCATCTCCCCCACATCCACCCGTCCCCATGTCCCCGGGGGTCCCTCAGCCCCATCACCCCTGCGCCCCTCCAGCCCCCATGTCCCCAGGGGTCCCGTCTCCCCACCTGCACACCCATCCCCCCATCCCCTGGTGCCTGCCCCCCCCCCCCCCCCCCATCTCTGCACGGCATCCCGCTGCGCCCGGGGGGGTGGATGTCCCTGGTTTTGGTGCTGCCCCCCCCGCCGTGCCTCAGTTTCCCCACCTGATGCCCCCCCCCCAGCTGGTGGAGATGCGCGAGATGGCGAAGGACGGCTACTCCGACAGCGACTACCTGCCCATGGAGGGGCACGGCCGCGCCGCCTCCATGCCGCGGCTCCCCGCCGAAAACCAGGTGAGGGGACCCCTTCCGGGGTGCCACCGGCCCCCGCCACGGCCCCCTCGCCCGAGGGACACCCAGCACGAGGGACACCCAGCGCGGCCGTCCCTGTCCCCTTGGGGACACTGGAGACGGTCCTCAGGCTGGGCAGCACGACCCCATCGCCCCCCTGCAGACCCCTCCCACGCTGCCATGGCCACCGATGCTTTAATGGGGGGGGGAGGGGGCTTTGGGGGGGGGGCGGGGCGCTGTGCCGGCTGAGGCGGTGTGGACCCCCTTGATGCAGCCGGTGGCAGGAGCAGCGTCCTGTGCCCCCCTCCCCCCCAAATGGCTGCAGCTGCTGGGCTGGGGGCTTCAGGGGGGGCATGAGCATGGCGGCAGGGGCCTGAGGGGTGGGCGTGAAGCTGGGGAAGAGGTGCCACCTCCCCCCGGTCCCCAGGCTGGGGACACTCCTGCATCTGCTCCAGCGCGGCATCCAGCCTGCTCCGGCGCAGGGACACGCGTCCCCCTCCAGCAACAGTGGGGGTCCATGGGCGACCCCCGCTCCCCAGGGACACGGATCCGTGTCCTCGGTGCCAGCGGGTGCCACCAGCTGCGGGGGTGGCCCCCCCTCCGCATGCCCGGGGCTGGGGACAGGGACAGGGACAGGGATGCTCTGGCTGCTCCGCTCGTTGCTGCTGCTCGCCCGGCTGGTGCTTGGCTCCCTGCGGGGTGACCCCGGCCCCCGCCGCCCCCCGGCCCCCGCCCTCCGGCCCCGTGTTTACTCTGGTCTCTCTCTCTCTCGCGGCTCTGCGGGCACCGCCTGGGCTGGCTCTAGCAGAGGAGGAAGGTCCGACCCCGAGGGAATAACCTCAGTGTAGGTACCGCCGGGCCCCGCCAAGAGCCCCCCGCTCCACCTGCTCCCTCCCGGCCCCCTGCCCCATGCAGCCCCCCGCCAGCTCTGCCTGCCCTCTGCCTCCATCCCTCCAGCCTCCATCCTTCCCTGCCTCCATCCCTCCATCCCGCCATCCATCCCTCCATCCCTCCATCACGCCATCCATCCCTCCATCACGCCATCCATCCCGCCATCCTTCCCTCCATCCCGCCATCCTTCCCTCCATCCCGCTATCCTTCCCTCCATCCCGCCATCCTTCCCTGCCTCCATCCCTCCATCCCGCCATCCTTCCCTCCCTCCATCATTGCTCTCATTTTGCTGTTCCCTGCTCCAGCCATCTCTGTCTCATCAGCTCCTGCTCTTCACCACACTCATTTTGCCACTGCATCCCTCCCTGCATCTCTGCATCCCTCCATCCCCACATTCCTGCATCCCTCCCTCCACCCTTTCATTGCACCGTCTGTTGCTCCATCCAGCCTTTATTCATCCCTTTGTCCCACCATCCCTCCATTCATCCCTCCATCCCTCTGTCCCCCCCATCCTTCTGTCCCCTCATCCCTCTGTCCCCCCCATCCTTCTGTCCCCCCATCCCTCTGTCCCCCCCATCCCTCTGTCCCCCCCATCCCTCTGTCCCCCCCATCCTTCTGTCCCCTCATCCCTCTGTCCCCCCCATCCTTCTGTCCCCCCATCCCTCTGTCTCCCCATCCCTCTGTCCCCCCCATCCCTCTGTCCCCCCCATCCTTCTGTCCCCCCCATCCTTCTGTCCCCCCCATCCTTCTGTCCCCCCCATCCCTCTGTCCCTCCATCCCTCTGTCCCTCCCTCCTGCCATCCCTCTGTCCCTCTGTCCCCCCTGTCCCTCTGTCTCCCTGTCCCTCTGTCCCCTCCATCCCTCTGTCCCCTCTGTCCCCCCATCCCTCCCACCCTTCCCTCCCTCCCACCCTCCATCCCTCCATCCCCCCATCCCACTCTCCGTCCCTCCCAGTCTCTCCTGTCCTGGGACACCCGCTAACCAGACAGCTCCTGACTCCTGTCTGTCCATCTGTCTGTCCCTCTGTCCCCAGTGCCTGTCCCTGTCCCGCCTCCTTGGCCCCCCTGCACCCCCCCTCTTATCCATCCCCTCCGTGTCCCATCCCCTGGGCCACCCCGTGTCCCCGTGTCCCAGCACCAGCGTGGCCAGCAAGGAGCAGTGTCCCCATCCCCTGACCTTGTGTCCACATTCTGTCCCCAATCCCCTTGCCCCCATCCCCCCCCCATCCCGCTTAGTGGCCGGTGACACTCAGGGGTCCCGGCGGTGGCGGCGCAGTCAATGGTTAGAGCAGCGGGGGGTGAGGGGGGTCTCTCCCAGGGGGCTGAGATACTGCGCCGGAGCGTGTCCGTCCCCAGGGCGGTGGGGACACGGGCACAGGGGACACCTTGTCCCCCCCAGTCCAGCCGTGGGACCCCCAGCATGGAGCACAGTGGGCCGGCACCCACCAAAGGCAGGAGCTGTGGGGACAGTGTGGGGCACAGCGCCGGTGGCTGTGGGGGCACTGGTCCTGCACCCACTGCAAGGGGGGAGCAGGGATAGAGCTGGGGGGCAGGGGGGGGCTACGGCCCGGATGGGGCAGGGGGGGAGGGAGGGGGGCAACAGGGGGGCTGGGATGGACGGACGGATAGATGGGTGGATAGATGGAATGATGGACGGATGGGTGGACAGATGGATGGATGGATGATGGATGGACAGGTGGATGATGGATGGATGGGTGGGTGGGTGGGTGGACAGTTGATGGAGGGACAGAAGGATGAATGGGTAGACGGATAGATGGATGGATGGACGGATGGGTGGGTAGATGGATGGGTAGATGGGCGGATGGATGGATGGATGGACAGATGGGTGGGTAGATGGATGGGTAGATGGGCGGATGGATGGATGGATGGGTGGGTAGATGGATGGGTAGATGGGCGGATGGATGGATGGATGGGTGGGTGGGTAGATGGATGGGTAGATAGGTGGATGGATGGATGGATGGACAGATGGGTGGGTAGATGGATGGGTAGATGGGCGGATGGATGGATGGATGGGTGGGTAGATGGATGGGTAGATGGGCGGATGGATGGATGGATGGGTGGACGGATGGGTGGGTAGATGGGCGGATGGATGGATGGATGGATGGACGGATGGGTGGGTAGATGGGTGGATGGATGGGTAGGTAGATGGATGGGTAGATGGGCGGATGGATGGATGGATGGGTGGGTAGATGGATGGGTAGATGGGTGGATGGATGGACGGATGGATGGGTAGATGGATGGGTAGATGGGCGGATGGATGGATGGATGGGTGGACGGATGGGTGGGTAGATGGGCGGATGGATGGATGGATGGATGGACGGATGGGTGGGTAGATGGGTGGATGGATGGGTAGGTAGATGGATGGGTAGATGGGCGGATGGATGGATGGATGGGTGGGTAGATGGATGGGTAGATGGGTGGATGGATGGATGGATGGATGGACAGATGGGTGGGTAGATGGATGGGTAGATGGGCGGATGGATGGATGGATGGACGGATGGGTGGGTAGATGGGTAGATGGATGGATGGATGGACAGATGGGTGGGTAGATGGATGGGTAGATGGGTGGATGGATGGATGGATGGACAGATGGGTGGGTAGATGGATGGGTAGATGGGCGGATGGATGGATGGATGGGTGGGTAGATGGATGGGTAGATGGGTGGATGGATGGACGGATGGACGGATGGGTAGATGGGTAGATGGATGGATGGACGGATGGGTGGGTAGATGGATGGGTAGATGGGTGGATGGATGGGTAGATGGGTGGATGGATGGACAGATGGACGGATGGGTGGGTAGACAGATGGACGGACAGATGGATGGATGGGTAGCTGGAGGACAAAGTGCTACAAATGGGCCAGCACACACAGGTAACTCTTCCCTCAAGCCCCCCCGCCACAGGAGCTGCCCCCTCCCAGCCCCCCTGACCGTCCCCACTCCGCTCTCGCCCTCAGACCATCTCAGACGCCAGCCCCATGAAGCGCTCGGCCTCCATGCTGGGCCACCCGCGCGCCCGGGGCATCCGCCTGGATGACTACTCACTGGAGCGCGTCATCCCCGAGGACAGCCAGCGGCACCACCAGCGCCGGCGGGAACGGAGCCACCGCGCCTCCGAGCGCTCCCTCAGCCGTTACACCGACGTGGACACAGGTGGGACCTGACAGTCCCCCCACCTCTGCCCCCCCCGGAGCATCCCCTGGGTCCCACCACCTCCTCTTGCCCTGGGTGCCCCCAAGGCCACCCTCTCTTTGATGGGTCCCCCTTCATCACCTGACCCAGCTGTCCCCAAGGCCACCACCTCTTGTGACATTAACGTCCCCTGGGCCACCACATCTCCACTGGGTCCCCATCTCCTGCATCCCATGTCCTCTGGGCCACCACATCGCCTCCATTGGGTCCCCATCTCCTGGCCCTGGTGTCCCCTGGGCCACCACATCTCCTCCACCGAGTCCCCATTTCCTGCACCCCATGTCCCCTTTGCCATTGGGTCCCCATCTCCTGCTCCTGGTGTCCCCTGGACCACTGCATCTCCTCCACCAGGTCCCCCCATGTCCCCCGGGCCACCGCATCTCCACTGTGTCCCCACCTCCTGCATCCCATGTCCCCTGGGCCATCCCATCTCCACTGTGTCCCCACCTCCTGCATCCCGTGTCCCCTGGGCCACTGCATCTCCACTGTGTCCCCACCTCCTGCATCCCGTGTCCCCTGGGCCATCCCATCTCCACTGTGTCCCCACCTCCTGCATCCCGTGTCCCCTGGGCCACTGCATCTCCACTGTGTCCCCACCTCCTGCATCCCATGTCCCCCGGGCCACCGCATCTCCACTGTGTCCCCACCTCCTGCATCCCGTGTCCCCTGGGCCATCCCATCTCCACTGGGTCCCCATCTCCTGGCCCTGTGTCCCCCTGGGCCACCATACCTCCTCCACCGGGTCCCCCCCATGTCCCTAAGCCACCACACCTGCTCCTTGGCACCCCCACCCTCCTGCCCCCCGCTGCCCCCCCTCACCACCACCCCATCCCACGCAGGGCTGGGCACGGACCTCAGCGTCACAACGCAGTCGGGCGACCTCCCACCCAAGGAGCGGGACCCCCGAGCGGGGCCGCGCCAAGGACCGCAAGCACCGCCACCACCACCACCACCACCACCACCACCACCACCACGGCCCCGGGGACAAGGAGCGCTGCCCCCCCGAGCGGCACGACTACGGCCGCCCCCGCTCCCGTGACCGACGCTGGTCCCGCTCCCCCAGCGAGGGTCGGGAGCACGCAGCCCCCCGGCAGGTGGGTGCCCCCCTCCGCTCCCCCCTCCGCCTCTAGGCATGGGGAGGGGGGTGCAGGACACCCCCCCCCCCATGGTGAGGCAAGGGCTGCCTCCCCACCCCCGGCTGGGTGGCCTCTGGCTCAGGTGTCAACCAAAGACACCCCCCAGCACCGGGATGCCCCCCCCCACTGGTGCTGGCCACGTACCAGGGGCACTGGGACCCCCAGGGACCCCCACCCACCCACCCACTGGTGCTGGCCACATACAAGGGGCATTGGGACCACCCCCCCCCCCACTGGCCAAGTACCAGGGGCACTGGGACACCCCCCCCCCAATGGTCTGTGGCTGCTTGGGTAAGGTGGGGGGGTCCCAGCCCCCCTGCCCATTCTACCCACCCGTTTATACCGGGGGGACCACAGAGCCCCCCTCCAGCATGCCCTGCCTTGGGGGGGGGGCCAGCCTTTCCCCCCAAGAGGGACAGCACCCAGAAGGAGGACTTGGAGGGCTGGGGAGCAGTGGGTGACCCCTGGGGGGGATCTGGGGGTGCAAAGGGGGGTGGCAGTTGGCCGCAGCAACGCTTCGACCCCTCCAGATGCCCCCCCCACCGCCTTTCCACTATCGAGACCCCCCCCCCCCCCCCCCGCCCATCCCTGCCCGCACAGAGCCACTTCGCTTGGCCCCCCGGTGCCCCCCGCTGCTTGGGGGGGCCCTGCCTTGATTCACCTCTCTGTCTCCCCATCGCTCTGCTTTGGCTGCGCTGTCACGGCGAGGGGTGGCCCAGGTAAGCGGTTCGGGGCCCCCCACCGTCTGCTCTGGCCCCCCCAGGCTCCAGCCGACCCCCCCACCACGCTGAAAAGTTTGGAAAGAAGCTGCACCACCCCCACCCCCCCCCCCCCAGCACCCCCTGTGGGGGGCCAATCCTGCATGGGGACGCAGCCCCAGGGGGAGCCTCTTTGCTGCCCTGGGCTGTTTTGGGGTGACCCCCACCCCATTTCCCCCTTAGCCCCCGAGGGGATGTGCCCCCGGCCCAGGGTTGGGGTACAGGGACACACCCCCCCCCCCTCCGAGCCCTGATTTGGGGCGCACAGTCCCCACGCGCCCAGGCTTGGGGTGCAGGGGACCCCCCCCAGGGCCCTGCATTGGGGTGTGCAGCCCCACGCACCCAGGCTTGGGGTGCAGGGACCGCCCCCCAGCTTTGGGGTGCACAGCCCCACATACCCAGTATTGGGGTGCAGGACCCCCCCCGAACCCTGCATTGGGGTGCGCAGGTCCACATGCCCAGTATTGGGGTGCAGCCCCCCTCCCAATATTGGGGTGCCCGGCTGCACTAACTGTATCAGGGGCCTCAGCCCTTCCAGCCAGGTTGGGGGGCCCCCCCACTAGTCCGGGGGGGGGGGGGGGGGGCACAGCCCCTAAGCTGAGGTTTGGGGGTGCCCCCCCCAGCCCTGGGGTGGGTGATGGAGTTGGGGTGCCCAGCCGTGCACCCTGGGAGAGGTGCTGGGGTCACTGCCTCGGGTCAGGGTGCACAGACCCCCCCCCCGGGCTGCAGCATACGCCCCCCAACCCCGATAAGCAGGGGGTGCACGGCCACCCCCCTCAGAGGGCTGAATTAGGGTGCCCCCCCCGCCCCTCCGGCCAGTGTTGGGGTGCACGGACCCCGAATCCTGGGTGCCTGCAGGTAACGGCTCACGGCTCACGCCCCCTCCCCAGGTAACAGATTGGCATGTACACACCCCCCCCCCCCCCGCCGGTCCCAGCTTGGGGTGCATGGTCCCCAACCCTTCCCTAGGGGACAGTTTGGGGGTGCAGGACACCCCCCCCCCCAGCCGACTCTTCCAAACTTCTCCAGCCCCTGCTTCCCCCTCCCATCTCTCCTGGCTGAATCCTGCCCCCCACCCCCAACCCCCCCACCCCGCTTTGGTTTCTTTTGCCTGGCAACTGGCTTTGGGGGGACCCGGCAGCCGCCCCCCCGCCCCCCCCCGCCTCTTCTCACTTCTCTTCCCTCTGCTCTCTCGTTTGTGTGTGTGTCCCCCGTTGTGTCCCCGCTGCTTTTCTCTGCCCCCCCCCCCGGCCCCACCGTGTCTGCTTGGCCCGTGGCTGTGACCCGCCCCCCCCCGCCCTCCCCCCCATCCGTGATCCCTCATGGCCGTGACACCCCCCCAATGTCTCCGCTTGTGCCCGTGACCCCCGCTCTCCGTGTCCATCCCCCTGTGTCCCCCCATGTCCCTTCCCCTGTCCCCCCATATCCCTCATGTCCGTCTCCCTCTCCGTGTCCCCCCCATCTGTGTCCCTCCTCCTGTCCATGTCCCTCCTGCCTGTCCCCCGTCTCCCCTCCGTGTCCCGTGTCCTTTCCCTTGTCCTCCATGTCCGTGTCCCCCCATGTCCCTTCACCTGTCCCCCGTCTTCCCCATGTGTCCCCCCGTGCTGTCCCCCGCCTCCCTCCGTGTCCCCGTCCCCCCGCCCCCATGTCCCCCCGTGTCCCCCATATCCCCGTGTCCATGCCCCCCATGTCCCCCCGCCTCCCCCCATGTCCCCCCCGCCTCCCTCCGTGTCCCCATCCCCCCCCGCCCCCATGTCATGTCCCCGTCCCCCCCGCCCCATGTCCCCCTGTGTCCCCCCATATCCCCGTGTCCATGTCCCCGTGTCCCCCCGCCTCCCCCCATCCCCCGCGCCCCCCTGCCCCCCCCCGTGCCCCCCCCGCCATCCCCGTGTCCCGCTGTTGCTGCAGGGCAGTAGTTCGGTGAGCGGCAGCCCGGTTCCTCTCCACCTCGGGGACCAGCACCCCCCGCCGCGCGCGCCGCCAGCTGCCGCCGACCCCCGCCACGCCGCGGCCGCACGTCTCCTACTCGCCCGCCGGCCGCCGCCCCCCCGCCCGCCGCGCCGCCCCCCCCCCCGCCCGCGGACCGCGCCGCCCCCCGCCGCCCGCCGCCGCGCCCCCCTCGCCCCGCGCCGCCCGCCCCGCCGCCCGCTGGAGCGACGCCCCCCCGGGGGTCCCGCGATCCGGAGCCGCCGCTCGACGGACGCCCCCCCCCGAGCCCCTCGAGGGGGCGGGGGCGGCGGGGGGGGGCCGGGCCCGTCGCCCCCCCGGCCCGGCCGGCGGCTGCCCAACGGCTACTACCCCGGGGCACGGGGCCGGGAAGGGGCGGCCCGGCCTCCGCGACCCCTACAGCGAGACGGACGATGACTGCTGCTAGCGGCGCCT
>NW_026599277.1:34592-57867 GCF_023634085.1 Falco cherrug | reverse complement strand
GGAGGGGGGAGATGGCCCCATGGGGGGGGTCCCTCGTCTTTTTGCAGAAATATCTGGATGGTGCTAGAAAATAATGGAAGTGTCCGAGGGGGGGGGGAGGGGCTAGAAAATAATGGAAGTGTCCGAGGAAAAGCGGGACGGGCAGGATGGGTGCTGAGGTTTGAACCCCCGGGGTCGGTGCAGCAACCTCCAAAAATCCCTTTTTTTTTAAAGCAAAAAAGCACGGTGCCCCCTCACCCGGGCTTCATCCCCGTTTTTCCTTCCACATCCCGTTTTTCCGTCCGTGATTTTCCCACTTTCCATCCCCCAGGGAGACGCCAGGGGTGCTGAGCCCCACCCCCACCCCCCCAAGGTGACCCCGGCAACACCGAAGCTGGGGTCCACGATGCCGTAAAGCCCAAACTGGGGGGCTTGGGCATCACCCCCCCCTCAGACACTTCCATTTCCCTGGACCAGGGGGTCGATGCTCAGCTCCGAGGTCAGAGCAGCGGGGTCCAGCCCCACCCCCCCCCCCCCCCCCAACACCCCCCCCCCCCCCCCCCAAGGGGATCAACCACAGGCAGGGAATTTTTTTTACGCCGCTTTCTGCCCCCCCCCCCGCCAGGAGCGAGAACGCTGGGGAAAAAGCTCCGGCAGCTGCCGAACGAGGCTCCAACATCTGCCTCCGCCAGCTGCCAACATCTGGGAGCACGGGCACCCCCCAAAAACAGCATCTGGGGGCCCGGGCACCCCCCAAAAATAGCATCTGAGGGCCTGGGCACCCCCCAAAAACAGCAGGAAAAACAGCACCTGGGAGAGCAGCACCCCCAAAAACAGCATCTGGGGGCCCGGGCACCCCAAAAAACAACATCTGGGGGCCTGGGAACCCCCAAAAACAGCATCTGGGGGCCTAGGAACCCCCCCAAAACAGCAGAAAAACAGCATCTGGGGGCCCAGGAACCCCCCCAAAAACAGCACCTGGGAGCCCAGGCAGCCCCAAAAACAGCATCTGGGAGAGCAGCACCCCCAAAAACAGTACCTGGGAGCCCAGGCAGCCCCAAAAACAGCATCTAGGAGCCCCAGCACCCCCAAAAACAGCATCTGGAAGCCCGGGCATCCCCCAAAAACAGCATCTGGGAGCGCCGGGCATCCCCCAAAACCAGCACCTGGGAGCACAGGCACCCCCAAAACCAGGGCTGCATCAGGATGTCTGCACCAGCCGTCCAGTGCCGACACTGCTGAGCCCCCAGGCTGAGGTCAGGATGCGACCTTGAGCCCAAAAAAATGGCATTTGGGGGGGGAGGGGGGGCATAAGGTCCCTCCAGCCCCTGCCTGGACCCCCGGGGGGCTGCCCTGCTAGGGACCAACCCCAGCCCTCGCCAAGGGCCAGTAAAACCAGTACTCACCCCCTGGATCCCAGTATCCAGCGCTCCCTACGCTGTTCCAGCGAGCCAGGCAGCGCTGCCAGCCCGGGGGGGGCACGGCACAGGCAGGGAGCAGCCCCGGGGGGGGGGGCACAGACCCCATCCCCATTTCTGGATCAAGCTCAGGGAGCCCATCTGCCCCCCATGGGGGGTCCCGGTCCCCTCTGCCCGGCAGCATACTCGATTCTGGGAGGCAAGAGGCGTCGTTCTGGGCTTTGGGGGGGGGTCACTATGGGCTTGGGGGGGGGTCACTCTGGGCTCTGGGGGGGGGTCGTTCTGGCAGGACCGCGTCCCTCACCGGCTGTGCGCTACCAGCACTATCACACTGTGTGGGTAACTTACCAGTATCTCACCCTTTAAGTGTGCAAAATTAAGGGGGGGGGGTGGGGAGGGGGGGGGGCGGGGGGGGGGGGGGGAGAAAAAAAAAAGCAGGACAAAGAGACAGACCAGTGTGGAAAAATAAAGTGATGGGGAGGGAGGGGAGAGCAGGAAGCACAAAAATGGTAGGAAAAAGCAGAAAAACAGCAAAAGAAAAACAGTTACATGCTATTAATTATCATTTTACAGTGTTAATATTTCATCACATTCTTTCCAAACAAGAGGCAATGCCAGCGTTAGGGACCTAATGCCATGGTGGGGGGGGCTTCCAGCCCTGGCGGGGGGGGGCGAATGCCATGGCAGGGGGGGCTTCCAGCCCTGGATAGACCTAATGCCAAGGGGGGGGGCTTCCAGCCCTAATGCCATGGGGCAGGGGGGGGGGGCCTCCAGCCCTGGATAGACCTAATGCCAAGGCGGAGGGGGGGGGGCTTCCAGCCCTAATGCCGGGGGGGGGGGGGCTTCCAGCCCTGGGGGTGGGCTTCCAGCCCTGGATTAGACCTAATGCCAAGGGGGGAGGGGCTTCCAGCCCTAATGCCATGGGGGGGGTCGCTTCCAGCCCTGGCAAGACCTAATACCATGGGGGGGGGCTTCCAGCCCTGGGCAGGGGGCACTTCCAGCCCTGGACAGACCTAATGCCAAGGGGGGAGGGGGGGGCTTCCAGCCCTTAATGCCATGGGGGGGGGGGGGGCTTCCAGCCCTGGGGGGGGAGCTTCCAGCCCTAATGCCATGGTGGGGGTCGCTTCCAGCCCTGGCAAGACCTAATACCATGGGGGGGGGGGGCTTCCAGCCCTGGGCAGGGGGTGCTTCAGCCCTGGACAGACCTAATGCCAAGGGCAGGGGGGGCTTCCAGCCCTAATGCCATGGGGGGGGGGTGGGCTTCCAGCCCTGCCCTCCGTCCTGCGCACCGGAGAGCCAACACCCCTCGGGATGGGGAGGCGGCACGACGGGGCAGAGCGGGGGTTGACACGGCTGCAGGCACGTCCCCACACTCCTCCTGGTCCCTCTGCCCCCCCCGGGGGGCTGCTGTGGGTGGCGGGGGCTGGGCGGGGGTCCAGTTCACCCAGATCCCTGCCCTGGGTGGGAGCACGGGGCTCCGGCAGCAGCAAGGCTCCCGCTCCATCCTCCATCCTCCCCCATCTCCACCCCCATTGCTAAACACGCCCCTCCCCCCCCCAAAAAAAAAACACTTCCAGGACAGAACTCATGGATCACCGTGGATCCCCGGAGGGCTCCGGGCGGGATCTCCCGGGAGCCGCGGCCGTACCTGGTTCGGGATGGCTCTTTTCTTGTTTGTCTGCGTGTTCCTCTGCTGCGCGCTGGAGGGAGAGAACGAGGGGCTTTAGGCAGGGAAAGCAGAGAGGATCCAGGCGCTTCCCACCCGGAACGCCGTAAGGAAGAACCGAGTCCGAAGGGGAAACCCAGGGTGCAAAGATTCCAGCGAGACCCCCCGGGCGAGGCGGGCAGCGGAGCCCCCTCCAGAGCCGTGGTCAGGGTGGGACCCGGACACCCCCCCTCTCCGGATCTCCAGGCAATCCAAACTGGCCGATCCGGGAGGGAACGCCAAGCGGAGCAGCCCGTTGGGATGGGACTGGGATGGGATTTGGGGTCGCCAGCCCAGCCGAGCCGATGCACCCCTACCCCGAAAAGCTGCTAACCACAAGGATGCGATTCTGGAGACCTCTGGTGTGTCCCCCCCCAGGATGGAAAATCCAGAGCCAGCCCAGAGGGAAAGCTCCCTGTCCCTCCCGAGCAACCCGAGGGACGGAACCATTAGTCGGGAGCAGGAACAAAATCCAGGAAAACAGTTAGCATCCCGCCGGGACGCCCCCCGGAGCAGCACTTCACAAGCACAAAAAGCGGGTCCTTTCCCGGGGCGGGGGGGCAGGGGGGGGGACCCTCCGATCCCCCGGGGGTCCCCGAGCTGGTGGCTGAGGGAGTTGGGGTGACGGGGCTGCCTGCCCGGATCCGGACGGTTCATCCTTAATCCCCCGGGACAATCCTCACCGTTGCTCCCTAATCCCTCGGGACAATCCCTGCTGTTCCTCCCCAGTCCCTCAATTCCTCCCCAATCCCTCGGGACAATCCTTGTGGTTCCTCCCTAATCCCTTGGGATAATCCTCATGGCTTCTCCCTAATCCCTCAGTTCCTCCCCAATCCCTCGGGACAATCCTCACGGTTCCTCCCTAATCCCTTGGTTCCTCCCTAATCCCTCGGGACAATCCTCACCGTCGCTCCCCAGTCCCTCAGGACAATCCCCACTGTGCCTCCCTAATCCCTCAGTTCCTCCTCAATCCCTCGGACAATCCTCGTGGTTCCTCCCCAATCCCTCAATTCCTCCCTAATCCCTTGGGATAATCCTCATGGCTTCTCCCTAATCCCTCAGTTCCTCCCCAATCCCTCGGGACAATCCTCACGGTTCCTCCCTAATCCCTCGGGACTATCCCCACCGCTGTTCCCTCCCCAATCCCTCGGGACAATCGTGTGGTTCCTCCCTAATCCCTCAATTCTTCCCTAATCCCTGAGGACAATGCTCACGGTTCCTCCCCAATCCCTGGGGACGATCCCCACTGTCCCCCCAGGACACGGAGCCCCGCGCGCCGGGCCGGCCAGCCCAAGCATCGCAGCATCCCGGAGCAGCACGGGGAGCTCCGCCGCCAGCACAGATCCCGAGGCGAGCCCGGAGCGGGAAGCTCTCCGGCTGGCCTGGAACATCCCTCGGGATACGGGGGTCCCCCAGGTGGGACAGGGGGGCTCGGAGCCGCCCGCTGCAGGACATGCTGCCCGCGGGGGTACCCACCCTGTCGCCACGTGCTGCTCAGTGTAACAGCTGGGGAGTGGGAGAGGTTCGGAGAAATCCGGAGGGAAGAGAGAGGTGGTTCAAAGGAAAAACAGGAGAGATTAGGAGAAGAGGAAGGAACTGCGAACGAAGGCGAAAAGCAGAGAGATAAAAAAATAATAATAAAAAAAAAAAAAACATAAAGAGGCGGAGGGGGAAAGAAAGCAAGAAAAAGAGTGGGAATTCCGGGAATTCCAAGAGGAAGGGGTGGCGGGGGCAGAGCCACTCGCCTCCGGTTTTTCCATTCGGGAATGCTCCGGGCGCTACCGACAAGCTAGCGGCAGTGAGCCGAGGGGAGGGGGACTCAAGGAGCCCCCCAACCTGGTCCTGTCCTGCCCGGGCAGAGGGTCCCCAGGGGTGAGCCCCCCATCCTGGTCCTGTCCTGCCCGGGCAGAGGGTCCCCAGGGGTGAGCCCCCCAACCTGGTCCTGTCCTGCCCGGGCAGAGGGTCCTGGGGGGTGAGCCCCCCATCCTGGTCCTGTCCTGCCCGGGCAGAGGGTCCCCAGGGGTGAGCCCCCCATCCTGGTCCTGTCCTGCCCGGGCAGAGGGTCCCCAGGGGTGAGCCCCCCATCCTGGTCCTGTCCTGCCCGGGCAGAGGGTCCCCAGGGGTGAGCCCCCCAACCTGGTCCTGTCCTGCCCGGGCAGAGGGTCCTGGGGGGTGAGCCCCCCATCCTGGTCCTGTCCTGCCCGGGCAGAGGGTCCTGGGGGGTGAGCCCCCCATCCTGGTCCTGTCCTGCCCGGGCAGAGGGTCCCCAGGGGACCCCAGAATGGTGCCCTGGAGCGGGGGCAGGACCACGAGCTGCGTTTGCGCGGCGCCGGGGGTCTGTCGCGGCGGGGACGACTCACTTGGCGAAGCCGATGAAATCTTCGTGGTTGGTGTTGATGTAGGAGAGCTCGATGTCGATCAGCAGCAGGATCTGGAAGGAGACGGATCCCATGGGAATGCCGCGGGGTGGGCTGGATCCCCCCAGCTCCGGCACCGCCGGGACGGAGCCGCCGTGGAGCCCCGGGGACGGCGGTGACACCGGGGATGCCCGGCTCGGTGCCGCAGGTGGGAGCTTCAGGATCAGGTGGGGGGATCCCGGCTTTCTCCTCGCTCACCTGGTCCTTCGTTTTGCCTTCCCGCTCCCGGATGTGGGTGGTAACGATCCTCTCCGTCTCCTCCCGTAACCTGGGGTAGGAACCAAGCTGAAAAGAAAGGGAGAAGGCCGGGGAACAAAAAAATCCGCTGCTGATCGGCCCGGGGCTGCCTCTGGCACCGGCCGCGGGAAGGGGGGGCCAGGGGAGGGGAGGGGGCACTGCAGGGACCGAGCCCCAGTTCTGCCGGGGGGACGCAACTGGGGCTCGGGGGGATCCTCGACTAGATCCAAGAGCAGCGGGAACCTCGGGGTGGGGGGTCTCGGGGTGCCAATCACACCAAATCCAGATTTATTTTCCATTCCCACCCTCGGATCCCGAGCGGATCCGGCTTTCCGTGGCACCAAGCGCAGGGTGGGGGTCTCGGGGTGCCAAGCGCAGGGTGGGGGTCTCGGGGTGCCAATCACACCAAATCCAGATTTATTTTCCATTCCCACCCTCGGATGCCGAGCGGATCCGGCTTTCCATGGCACCAAGCGCAGGGTGGGGGTCTCAGCGTGGAGCCCGGGGTGGGGGGCTGCTGCCACCCTCCCCCCCCCCCCCCCCCGCCGCCAGGACGTGGCGTCCCCCCGAATTCCAGCACAACCTCACGGTTGAACCCGCTTTGGTGGGCCAGATCCTGGGAGCAAATATATTCCAGATGTTTCCATCCGATGTCTAAAAAACGGGGGCTGGGTGCTGACCCCGTTACCTTTTGGGCACGTTTTTTAATGGGGGGGGGGGGGGGGGGGGCACTCTGAGACCACCAGATCGGCACAAACGGGGGTCTCTGAGCTTTACCGTCGGGTTTTTCACACTGGGCGTGAAGACCCCCGTCCTGCGCCGTGAGCGAGGAAAGACAAGAAAATAAAAAAAATAGAGATTTTTTTTTTGCGGGGTGTGTGTGTGTGTGTGTGTGTGATGTCTAAGGTTAGTGATGCACAAAGGGAAAAGGGGCGGCATCGGGGGGTGTTTACCCATCGGGGGGGTCTCAGCACCACCCCGGGGGGGCTCCTGGATCCTCTCCAGACTGGAGCCCCCAGCCCCAGCTCTAGGAAACCCCCAAATTTCATCCGGGCTCGGGGGCAAGAGCCCCCCGGCGCTTTGGGAGGGAAGGAATTTTGGCAGGACCCAGAGCACAGCCAACCAGGCTGGAAACGGGATAGAAAGTGGAATATCAAGTGGGATATCGAGCGGGATATCGAGCGGGATCACCCCCGATCCACCAGCAAACCCCCACCACCACCACTACGACGACCCCCGCAGGATTAGACCCTCCGGCTCTGCCGCCGCGCTCCAGGTCGCCAGCACCGCCAATAGCGCCGCCTCCTCGTTTATCCATTTTTTAAAAAATAAAATCAGCTTTGGAAGGAGAGGGGCTGGTTCTCCTGCCCTCTTTTCCACTTTAAAAAGGTGAACTTTTAGAATGAGGTTTAAAAAATGAGACCCGCTGCGAGAAGCCGGTTATTAAATATTAATTCGGGGGTAATTAACGCTGCCACGGCGAAAAAGATAAAATTGGTGGGGGGAAAGGGCTGAGCTTTTTTGGAAGGGAAATGCGCTCGTTATCAAGCAGGTAACTAATCACACAGGTGTGGAGCAGCAGGATTTACTGGGCCGCCACCAGCTGCAGTTTCGGCGTTCCCGGGATTCCCGGAGCGCGGCGAAGCAGCAGTTTAAATCGCGGTTGGCAAGAGGCGTGCAAGGAGGAACCAGGATCCGGGAGCCGCCTGCCCACCTGCCTGGCTCCTACCAGCACCAAAGCCCCCCAGACCCACCCCTGAGGAGGGGGATAGGCGGGGGAAGCATCCCCAGGAATCCAGTATCCCCAGGAATCCAGCGTCCCCAGGAATCCAGCGGGATACCCAGGAGGCACAGGGATGCTCCGAGCGCTGGGTGACATCCCGGGGGATCCATCCTCGGGCTCAAGGACCAGCCGATCCCCTCGGCTCCGCGTTGGGAGACGCGGGGTCAAAGCTCAGAAACATCCAGTTTGCTCGGGGGCGGCTCCCAAATTTTTCTTTTTTTTTTCTTTCATTTTTAGGGGTTTGGGGGTGGTTTTTGGGGGGGAAACCAGGCAAGGCAGGCAGGGCAGGGCATCGCTCCTGCTTTTTCCCATCCCACCGGTAGGAAGGGGCCAGGTGAGCCCCCGGCCGGTTCGATACCTTACTGGTACACTGCCTAACTGTATTGATTAACTCCTGAATGACGAGGTCGACGCACTTCAGACAAGGCTCTTTCAGCTTCACCACCTGCTTTTTCACGATGGCCTCGAACGCCAGGTCTGGGGTGAAGAGCCCTGTCCTGCAGGAATCCACGAGGGCCAGGACATGATGGAGTAAAAAAAAAAACAAAAAAAAAAAAAACCAAACAAAACCAATAAAACGGATCATCAGGTTTGGAGATGCTCGGGGGCATCCCGGAGAGCGAGATTCCCCCCGCTCCAGCGCCGGGGGCGGCTCCGGCAGCACCAAGGGATGCTCCGGTTGGGGTGCCAGACCCCCCAGGAACGGGAGTGAGAGCCCCCCTCCCTGTTGGTGATGGTTAGGGATAATGGGGATGCTGGGAACAATGGGAATTGACCCTGCTGGTGATGATTACGGGTAACGGTGTCGGTGATGGTTAGGGATAACGGGGATGCTGGGAACTGGCCCTGTTGGCGATGGTTACGGGTAATGGTGTCGGTGATGGTTAGGGATAACGGGGATGCTGGGAACTGGCCCTGTTGGCGATGGTTACGGGTAATGGTGTTGGTGATGGTTAGCGATAATGGGGATGCTGGGAACGATGGGAATTGACCCTGTCGGTGATGGTTAGGGATAACCGGGACAACGGCAATTGACCCTGTCGGTGATGGTTAACGGGGATGCTGGGAATTGACCCTGTTGGTGATGGTTAGGGATAACGGCGATGCTGCGAGCTGGACCAGCGGCTCCCAGGGAGAGCGTTAAAGCCAAGAAATTCTACATTTCTCTGCCCCCAGAGAGGATTTCACAACTTTTAACCCCGCTCCCCTCTGGGATCCTCAATCCCGCCGGGCAGAGCCCACGCCGGAGGCACCACTCCGGGATCCCTCTTCCAGCTGGGTCTGACTCACACCCCCCACCTTCCTCCCAAGGCCGTTTCTTCCCCCGCTTCAGGGAAGGGGAAAAAGAAGGTAAAGGTTATTTTAGCGGCTGAACCGGAGGCACAAGGGGAATTTTTCAGCTCAGCCTCCCTGGGGCCGAGGGCCAGCGTGCCGCCGCTCACCGAGGGGGCAGGCTGCGCCGGAGCGCGGCTCATCACCTCATTATTCCCTCTAAAACATCCATTTTTCCGCCAACACCAGAGGAGCCGATGGCAACCGGTATTGCCCGTCCCTCGGGCAGGAAAGCTCCAGCCACACGCGCCCCCCCCGCCACCCCCCGACCTCGGCGCCACGCCGACGCTTGCCTGACGCCGTGGATGTTTTTAATGGCGTAGCTGATCTCTCGCCGCAAGTCCTTCTCATCAAACTCCATCTGAGGAGGGAGGAAAGCCGCGGGGAAGGTTTGCCACGTCCTCCGTGTGATCCCGGCGCTCAGCCAAGAATTACATTCCCCCCCCCCCCCCCGCGCACCCCTTGGAGCGCCAGGAAAGCCACCCTGGTGCCAAGGGGGAGCTCAGCCCATCCCGACATCCCGACCACACACCGCCCCCACCACGGCACACGCGCTCCCCGGGCCAGCTGTACCTTCACCAGCTCGAAAGGAAATCTCTCGTGGAAAATACGATTGATTCGGGCACCTCCGGAAAGTTCCAGCGTGTCCACCTGGTCTCCCGAACCTTCGATTCGCTTCTCGAAGTCCACGCCGAACTGCTGGACCATCCTGGGGAGAAGGGAGGGGATTTCTGGGTCACCCAGGGGATGGAGGGGCGGACACCCAGGCACCCCCCGTGGCCAGCACCATCCCACTGGCACCATCCCACCGGCTCATCAGGGATGTGCCGAAGCTCCCCCCGGTCCCCGCCGCCGCGGCTGAGGAAGGAAAATCCCCCTTTTCCCACAGCCTGAAGGACACAGGGATGGGTTGAGGGGCACAAGTCATCCCTTCTAACCCCGAGATGGTACCGTTCGCTTTGGGTGGTGTGGCCAGCACCGTCCCACCGGCACCATCTCACTGGCTCATCAGGGATGTGCCAAAGCTCCCCCCAGTCCCCACCGCCGCGGATGAGGAAGGAAAATTCCCCTTTCCCCGCAGCCTGAAGGACACAGGGATGGGTTGAGGACAGGCACGACCTCTCCTTTCTAATCCTGAGACCAAACCACTTGCTTTAGGCAGTGCAGCCAGCACCAGACACCGACCAGTGCTGGCAGAGATGCTCCCAGGCGCTGGCAGAGCCAGCAGGGCCACCCACTCACACCCAACAGGGCTATTTCAGGCTTTTCCTTGGAAAAAGCCACCAGCCGGGACAAATGAGCCCCACGTGAAGCGCAGAGCCGGGTTATTTCTGCGCCAGCATCGCTCCCGATGGTGGAGGGAGCTCCCCGTTCCGGCGGAGCACCGGGAAGGCGGCACCGAGCGAGGGAAACGCAACCTACTGCAACAAGGCTTTGGTTTTCCGGGTGGGATCATCGGGACGGAAATTCTTGTACTCTTCCACCTCCTTCTCCAGGGAGAGCAGCTGGCTCTGCAGCTTGCTGCGCAGCGAGGGCAGCGTCTCCCGAATGTGGTTCGTCAGTTGCTGCAAAGGAACGGAGGGTGCTGAGCCGCAGGAACGGCCCCTTTTCCACGGGGAAGGGCGCCCAGCCTACCTGGTTGAGGACCTTCTGTAAGTGCGGGGTGCCCATCCTGTCGGCCATGTGCCGGTACGCCGGGTGCGAGAGGAAAAATTTCCGCTCGGCGGCCAGCGCCGCCCTGATGTCCTTCTTGCCGTCGATGTCCTTCTGGCTTCGGTTCACGACGCCGATGTAGCCTGCAAGGGGACACGTTGGCTCTGGCTGCGGACGGAGCCGGTGCCCAAGCCGGGCATTGCGGCCGCTCCTCGCCCCCGGGGGTGCCGGAACCGCGCCGGAGCCACGGGGGTACGGGGGTGATGGATAACGACGCGTAGCGGCTCGTTATACCTCTTCGTAAAGGAAGCAGCTTGTTCTCCAGCACGTCCCTGGCATCGGTGCCCTCGTCCATCAGGTCCAGCTTGGTGATGACGCCGATGGTCCGCAAGCCTGGAGCGGCCGCACAAACGAGCGAGTCAGTAATTAATCTCCTTTCGCGGCCGGCAGGACAAGCGCGGGGGTAAACGAAGCTGATGGACCCGCCAGAGCGGAGCCACTCACCCTCAGCTGTTGGAGGAGGAGGGATGAGAGACCCCCTCCAGCTCCAAAATTTGGGCAAATAATCGCTGTCGGGGGCGGAAAGCCCTCCATGAGGGATGAGAAACTCCCTCCAGCTCCAAAATTCAGGCAAATAATCTCTGTCGGGGGTGGAGAGCCACCCGTGAGGGATGAGAGACCCCCTCCAGCTCCAAAATCTGGGCAAATAATCACCGCTGGAGGGTGGAGAGTCCTCTGTGAGAGGAGGAGGAGGGATGAGAGATCCCCTCCGCTTCCCAAATCTGGGCAAATAATCGCTGTCGGGGGTGGAAAGTCACCCATGAGAGGAGGAGGAGGGATGAGAAACCCCCTCCAGCTCCAAAATCTGGGCAAATAATCACCGCTGGAGGGTGGAGAGTCCTCTGTGAGAGGAGGAGGAGGGATGAGAGATCCCCTCCGCTTCCCAAATCTGGGCAAATAATCGCTGTCGGAGGGTGGAGAGTCTCCCAAGAGAGGAGGAGGAGGGATGAGAAACCCAATAATCGCCGCCACGGCTGCTGAAGGCTTCACCGCTGCGATCCAGCGCCGCGGCACGGGCAGGATGCGTCCCTCTGTCCCTCTTACCTTGCGGATCAACTTCTTTTGCCATCTTGAGCGCATCCGAGTTGGCCAGATCCATGTTGGCCGGCGTGACGGCCAGGATCAGGCTGCTCTCCCTGCTGATGAACTGCAGGATCATGTCTTTGATCTGGTACTCGATGTCCTGCGGTTGGTCCCCCACCGGCACTTTGGTGATCCCCGGCAGGTCGATCAGGGTCAGGTTCAAGACTGGAAAGACAAGAGATCACACGGGGTCAAGGGCCTGGCGCCGGGAGCTGTTGCTCCTGCAGGTGGATCCCTCGGGATCCGCTGATGGATCCCAGCCCTCCCCCAGCGTGAAACCCCTCCAAAGGAAGCGCCGCGGCTCGGGCAGCCCCCCTGGGCGGTGTGGGATCCACCGGCCGTGCGGAGCAGCCAGCCTTCAGCTCCTGGGAGCCCATCGGGATAAATCCCGCCAGCTCTGCCGCGTTCCCGGTGTTTTGGCCCCCGGAGGGGAGAGCGGATCGCTCACCGTGCGGCGAATAGACGCGGAGATTGATGGGGACGGGGGAGATGCCCTTGTTCGTCCCCGTCACCCGGTCGGTTTCTGCTTCGATCTCCTGCCGCACCTCGTCGAAATCCGTGAACTTCTTGGATTTGCAGTGCAAGAACTCGGCATATTCTAGGAAAGAGGAGAAAAAAATCAAGTATTGGAATGAAGTATTAAAGTATTAAACCCCCAAAATATTAAACCCCCCAAAGTATTAAAACCAAACTAAGCAATTAAACCCCCAGAGTATTAAAACCCCAAAGCATTAAAACCAAACTAAGCTATTAAACCCCCAAAGTATTAAACCCCCAAACTAATAAAACCAAACTAAGGTATTAAAACCCCCAAAGTATTAAACCCCCAGAGTATTAAACCCCCAAACTAATAAAACCAAACTAAGCTATTAAACCCCCAGAGTATTAAACCCCCGAACTATTAAAAAACAGCATTAAGAAAAAGCATTAAAAAAAAAAAAAAGCATTTAAAAGGAAGCATGAAAAAAAAAAGCATTAAAAAAAGATATTAAAAAAAGCATTGAAAACAAAGCATTAAAACAAGCATTAAAAAAAGCAGCATTTAAAAAACCAGCATTTAAAAACGCATTAAGAAAAAAAGCATTTTAAAAAAAAGGCATTAAAAAGAGCAGTATTTAAAAAAAAAGCAGTATTAAAAAGCAGTATTGAAGAAAAGCCCGTGGGCCACCCGGAGCCCAGCACGGGGCGCCCGCCGAGCCCCAGCTGGTGCAGCCGTTCCGACACCCGCAGCACCAGCCACATGCCCCGGCGCGGTGCCGAGCAGCTGGGCAGGATGGGTCCCCCCGCCAGGTACCGGGGGGCTGCGCTGGCGTGAGCCCCACTGTCTGCAGCCCCCCGGCCCCACTCGGGCTGGCTGCGTGCCCCGGCTGGGAGGGTGATCCCGGTTGATCCCGGCAGGATGGCGGGCAGCCGGCACGGGCTGAGCGCCCCGACACCGGCTGCTCCCACGTGCCGCGCAGCACCGCTGGCCTTCGCCAAAAAGGAGGCTGCCCTGGCGGGGGGGATGCTGGCGGGCAGCCGCGGCTGGCTCCGGTGCGCCAACGCCAGCTCCCAGCCCGCTCCCGTCCCCGCCGACGCCTTTGGAATGGTTTATTGCCCAGATTCCCATTTACTGCCCAGATTCCCATTTATTTATTGCCCAGGTTGCCATTACATTGCCCAGATTGCCATTTACCTACTGCCCACATTCCCATTAATCGCCCAGATTCCCATTTATTTATCGCCCAGATTCCCATTTATTTCCATTACATTGCCCAGATTCCCATTTACTTATCGCCCAGATTCCCACTACATTGCCCAGATTCCCACAACATTGTCCACATTCCCATTTATCGCCCAGATTCCCATTTATTCATCGCCCGGATTCCCATTATATTGCCCAGATCCCCATTTATCACCCAGATTCCCATTATATTCCCCAGATTCCCATTTATTGCTGATTCCCATTTATTTATCGCCCAGATTCCCATTTATATTACATATGTCACCAAGCTGTGCCCCCCCGGTGGCCCGATCCTGACCCCAGCCGAGCTGTGGCGCCCCCCCCCCCCCCCCCGGGGCCCGATCCTGATCCCAGCCGAGCTGTGGCGCCCCCCCCCCCCCCCAGGGGCCCGATCCTGACCCCAGCAGCTCCATCGCTCCCCTCCAAGCCCAGGGAGCCGTGCCAGGACCCAAAGATCGACCCAGCCCCAGCCCCTCCGCAGGGCAGGCGCCCGGGAAGAGCCAAGCGGCTGCTTTTCCCGGGCATCTGCGCTGCCGCTTTCAGGGATCCCGGGATTTTTTGTGACCCGTCAGCACAGGAGAAGCCAGGAGGGGAGCTGCGACGAGCAAGGAAACGTTTCCCTGCGGTCCCTCGGGGTGGCTCCGGGGGTCCTGGTGCCACCAGCTCCCCACCTCCCCCTTGGAAAGGGATTTTCATGGATGCGGAGCCACGTGCCGGGGGCTGGGATGGTGCAACCGGCTTCCTCCCACCTCGCCTGGTCCCTGGAGTCACCCGGAGCCACCCAGAGCCATCCCTTTTCAAGGACTTTCATGGATGTAGGGCCAGGCACCACGAAGAGGGATGGCACAACCGGCTTCCCTCAGCCTCACCTGGTCCCCAGGGTGGCTCCGGGGATCCCAGTGCCACCAGCAACCCGTCTGCCCCCTTGGAAAGGGATTTTCACAGATGAGGAGCCACGTGCTGGGGACCGGGATGGCGCAACCGGCTTCCTCCCACCTCGCCCGGGTGCGGCGAGGGGAAATGCCAGCCCTGCCCTCACCCTTCCACCCCTACCGGTTCCCGCGCCCGATGGCACCCTATTGTCACCTGCGGGCCACCATGGACCTTTTGCAACCCCCTGACGTGTCCTGGGTACCCAACCACTAATTACTTGATGATATTCTGGGTACCCAACCGCCAATTACTTGATAAACAGGTCACCTGCACCAAGGTGAGAGGAAGCTGCGGAGGGGACCGACCCAAACCCCAGTGGGGACCGACCCAAACCCATATTTTTGGAGCAGGATGGACCCTTTGGCTCCGGGGAGGGCAGTAGGAGCGATTTCCCCAGGGATCGGGCTGGTTAATGTTTACACAGGGCGAAGGAGCCGTCTGGGGGCAGCGGATTTCGCAACCCCTCTGCCCCAGGGTGCGGAGCGGATCTGAGTCACAGGGCGATGGGGAAGCAGCCGGGCCCTTTTCTTACCGACCAGCAGCGTTTTAAATGTTATAAATAAACAAAAGCGTGTGGAAAAATGTCCCCCCCCGCCCTGTCCTCAAGGTCACGGCACCTGGGTGAAACAAGGGATTTTCTGCTGGAGGAGAGCGGAGGGAGGGATCTAAAGGTGCCACTTGGGGCTGTTTTATACACATCCCGCAGCCTTCCTCGGGATTTGGCAGATCCTGGGGAAAAACCAGGATCGTGGCCACCTCCTGCAGAACAGCCAGCCAAGGGTTTCCAAAATCCTCTCCTGCTTTCCTAGACGTACCCGTCTTGGAGAAGATGAGCTGCAGGATGAGCGGCCGCCGCGTGACGATCCCGGAGCCTCGGGGAAGGAAATCCCTGCAGGGAATTCAAAGACAAGACATTTACCGATGTGATTCAAGAAGTTGATGCCACGCCGAGTCCATTGCCCCCAGATCTAAAAGGTGGGCGGCACACAGGGATCCATCCGGAATCGGCCCCGGCTCCGCAGCGGGGGCTGGGAGAGGGTAAAAGATGCTCCCGGGGCCACCAGCACCCGCGGGGGGATGGGGATGAGCCCTTCCCAGTCTCGGGGCTGGTCCCCCACCCCTTTTTTAATGGAAAGATGAAGCCCAAAGCGCCAGGATGCCCTCAGAAGGCAGAGAAGCCCCTGGGGGTGCCTCCCCTCCCCAAAACCAAGCGGGAGGGGAGGGGGCGCTACCGGGGAGGGGGGCTGCTGCCTGCAGAATTGGGAAAACGGTTTTCCCAGCCACCAGCCGATAAGAAATTTGTCTATCGGATTGTAACACCCCGCTAATTCCGAGGGGGGAAAACACTGGACACCCCGACAGGAAGGACAAACCCGCCGCCCCCTCTTCATCCCCCAGAGCCACACGTCCCGCACGGCTTCACCCCGCTCCCCAAAACCGCCCCGGCTGCGGAGCCAAGGGGGCTGCTCCTGGCTCGGGGTGTCAGCTGGGGCACAGGGAGCCCGGGGGGTGGCTGCTCTGCCCGGGAACGGTGCTGCCACCCGCGCTCAGGACCACCAGCACCCAGCCAAGGGCGCTGGGAAGCGGATGGGAAAGCGGGTTTGGCAGCCGCTCCGTGTGGAGCTGGCACAGCACCGGGGGGGTTTAGCGCTTCCAGTAACCAAAGCGCCCATCCAGCTCCAGTAACCAGAGCGCCCAGCTCCAGTAACCAGAGCGCCCAGCTCCAGTAACCAGAGCGCCCAGCTCCAGTAACCAGAGCGCCCGCCCAGCTCCAGTAACCAGAGCGCCCCGCCCAGCTCCAGTAACCAGAGCGCTCCGCCCAGCTCCAGTAACCAGAGCGCCCGCCCAGCTCCAGTAACCAGAGCGCCCGCCCAGCTCCAGTAACCAGAGCGCTCCGCCCAGCTCCAGTAACCAGAGCGCCCAGCTCCAGTAACCAGAGCGCCCAGCTCCAGTAACCAGAGCGCCCAGCTCCAGTAACCAGAGCGCCCAGCTCCAGTAACCAGAGCGCCCAGCTCCAGTAACCAGAGCGCCTCCGCCCAGCTCCAGTAACCAGAGCGCCCGCCCAGCTCCAGTAACCAGAGCGCCCGCCCAGCTCCAGTAACCAGAGCGCCCAGCTCCAGTAACCAGAGCGCCCAGCTCCAGTAACCAGAGCGCTCCGCCCAGCTCCAGTAACCAGAGCGCCCAGCTCCAGTAACCAGAGCGCCCGCCCAGCTCCAGTAACCAGAGCGCCCGCCCAGCTCCAGTAACCAGAGCGCCCCGCCCAGCTCCAGTAACCAGAGCGCACCGCCCAGCTCCAGTAACCAGAGCGCCCGCCCAGCTCCAGTAACCAGAGCGCCCAGCTCCAGTAACCAGAGCGCCCAGCTCCAGTAACCAGAGCGCCCAGCTCCAGTAACCAGAGCGCCCAGCTCCAGTAACCAGAGCGTCCCGCCCAGCTCCAGTAACCAGAGCGCCCCGCCCAGCTCCAGTAACCAGAGCGCCCCGCCCAGCTCCAGTAACCAGAGCGCCCCGCCCAGCTCCAGTAACCAGAGCGCCCGCCCAGCTCCAGTAACCAGAGCGCCCGCCCAGCTCCAGTAACCAGAGCGCCCAGCTCCAGTAACCAGAGCGCCCAGCTCCAGTAACCAGAGCGCCCCGCCCAGCTCCAGTAACCAGAGCGCCCCGCCCAGCTCCAGTAACCAGAGCGCCCAGCTCCAGTAACCAGAGCGCCCAGCTCCAGTAACCAGAGCGCCCCGCCCAGCTCCAGTAACCAGAGCACGCATCCAGCTCGCCGGCAGGGCACGGGACAAGGTGCTGAGCACCGCGGGCAGGCGGTGCCTGGCGCCAGCACCCGGAGGCGCCCTGGCCAGGAATTCACACACACACACACCCCCCGGCAGGGCTGGACCCAACCCCGCACGTCAGCATCGCCGCGATCACCGGTTACAGCCGCAGGATCCGCGCTGGCACCGCCACCCGCACCCAAACACCACGTGGCAGGTCTCGGAGCCCAGCGCGCTCCCGGTCGGACCAAAACCGCGCTCCCAGTCCCAGTCGGAGCCCAACTGTGTTCCCGGTCGGAGCCGAGCCGCGTTCCCAGAATTGCTGTTCCTCCGTAACAAGGCTTTAGCCAAAGCCCTGCCACGCTGGCTGTGCCGGCACCCCGGCTATGCCAGACCCCGGGAATATTTATGGGAAAGCCCCAGGACCAGGGCGATCAGCTCCCTCCTCTCCCCCCACAGACAAATTCCCCCTCCACAAGGCTCAAGCGCGGCGCTAGCACCGGCTCCACCAACCCCCACCGATCCCCCATGGGCCAGACGCCGGCGTTACCTCCCTTTCGGGGGCTCCAACACGTTTTGGGGGTGCCGACCTGGGAGAAGGGTGATGGATCTCTCAGGATAAATGGATCTGAGGATAAAAAAAGAAGGGTGCCCGAGGCGGGTGATGGATCTCTCACAGAGATCCGGTCACCTCCGCCCCTTTGCCGTGCCACAGCGGCCGCCCCGGTGAACCCCGGCTTTCTTGACGCCGATCCCGCCGCCCCGAGGGCTCATAATGCCCCATTGAGGTTGGGTTCACCGCCGTCCCCGTCACAACGGCTCCATTGTCAGCCCGGTCCCGAGCGGCCCGCTGCGTTCAATGCCCGGGTTTTATCCGGCTCTGAAAACGCCTTTTACGCCACCGTTTGTCACAGCGGGGCCGGGGGAGGCTCCGGCGCCTCCAGCGCGCTCGTTACCGACGCCACAAGTGCTCCAAAGACGGGTCGGGCAACGCACGTTTCCACCGCGATGTCACCGCACCGGCTTCTTGTACTGCCACCAACGCGACTTTAACGCAGTATTTCACACTTCCCCTTGGGCTTTTCCCCATGGATCAAGAGGATCGAGTCGCCTCGGACCCCCCGTGCAGCGCGGCCGGCTGATTTCGACGCCCACCGAAACAGACGTGGTGGCCAGATCCCTTCCCCGCCGACAAATTTCAATCTGGCACCGAATTCACAGCTGCCCCGGACAGCGCAGCCCGGCTGCCGCCTCCTCTGTGACCGATGGCCCTTGGGGCGGCTCAGCAGGGCTCCGGCCCCTCCCGTCGCCCACCGAGGCGGGGACCACCGCACCCCAGGGCTGGACACGGGAGCTTTAGGTCCTTCCAAGAGTTCGGCAAGGCACGGAAGGATCCGGCGCGGCTCCCGGTGGGAGGCGAGGTGCCAGGCACCAGGTCGTGGTCCCGACGGAGCCGGCTCCGAAGCGCCGCTGCAGTGTCTCCTCCACCTCCGATAAACCAGGGGTCTCCCACTGGGCAGCTCCCACATGGAAACCCACCTCCCCACGGGGAAACTTCCCCGTTTCCATCCCATTTTCCGCGTTAAACCCACGGGAGGCTGCTCCAGGAGCCGACCCGGTTTTGGAGCGCAGCTCCCTTCCCAACGGCTGTGGCACCGCGCGATTCCCCACCTGGACGGGACGGGGACCCCCCCCCCCCGGTGCCTGCCCCACCGTGGTACCGAGCCATTCCGGGGCTGTCCACCCCCAAATTATCGCTGCTAAACGAGCACTAACGATAATCAATATTCCTCATTATCGTATTCCCAAATATTTTGACGGGGGCGCAGGGGAAGCAAGACCAGGGCCGGAGCTGTCAACACCAAGGCAGGGCAGAATCCACCCCGTGCTTAATTACCCCGTCATTAACACGAGCTGCCAAACGAAGCCGGCGCCACAGGCGGGGAGCGGAAGGTGTTACGGAAAGTGTTACGGCGACGGCCCGCACACAAAGCCCCCCAGACCCAGCCCCCCACCGCCTGCCGAGTGTGTTCACCCCTCATTAAAACCCTTCCGATGCCTTCAGCGCTCCCTAACAAAGATTTTTAATTACCAGGGTGGTTTTCCAGCAGCGCCATAATTAGAGGCTGCCAAATTTCCCTCCAGCAGGCCGTTCAGGATGGGGGGGGGGGGGGGGGGGGGGGCACGCAGCCGGTTGGGCCCCCGCTGCAGCGGGGCTTGGCAAAGCCCGGCAGCGAGTTCAGTCCGGTGGGGCTCCAGCTCTGCCGCACCGGTGACCCTTCCTCCCCCCGGGCTGGAAGCGCATCCCTACCGAATCCGGCCTGCCTGAGGATAAAAGAGCCGGCAAACCGCGGCGGGTGCCAGATCGTGACCGCGCCGCTCAGAAAAACGTTAACGGGAGCGGGGAAAAAAACCCACTCCAACGGCAGAAAGCACGCCGGCGGGGAAAACGCCAGCGGCGATTTCCAACGACGCTTTTCCACGGAGGCAAGAAACCGCCGGCGCGTCTCCAAACCCAGCCTGGAGCATCAGGAAAACCACCTGGCTGGGGTTTTTTGGAGAATGTTCAGGTTCCAAGAGCGGGACCGAGCCGCCGGTGGTTTATCGGTGACACCATCCATGCCGTGCCAGGACGGTGACGCCACGGGAAGGGTCTGGTTGTTAACAGGATGGAAACCAGCGGGCTGGGAACACCGGGAACACCGGGAATGCCGGCGCGTGGTGCAGACAGAGAAAGCGGCCGCCACGGATCAAGCGGTGGGTGAGGATGGGAGCCCCGGCTGCCGCGGCAGCCCCTTACCGCCGGGACGGAGCGAGGAGCCGTGAATCCCCCACCGGCTGCGGTAAGGCGGCGGGGGAGCGGCGGAACGCGGGGAAGGCTGGCGAGGCGGCTGCGCTGCGGCGGAAGCAGAAGTTATTAGTGATGGCGGTGGATTTCGAAAGCGCCCGGCAAAGATTTTTTATTTTGAGCGCTGCCAGGTGAAACCAGCTCTGCCCCCCGCCGTTATCGGGGCGGCTGCATGCTGCCCCCCCACCCCGGGCTGGGCGTCGAGCCCGTGGCCTCGCCTTATCCCGGCCAGGAGAGCTCATCTCAATCCCTATCTGCAGGACACACGTCCCCACCGCCAGCAGGTCGCCGAAACGGCGGCGGAGGGGCGACCGCAGCGCCGCGCTATCAGCCGGCGAACAGAAGCATCCTCACGGCGGGGGGGAGAGGGGCGGCAGGACACGCTCCCGCCTCACCACAGCCCCCACGCAGCGCCCTGGCACCCACCGCCGGGCGCCCCCAGGGCACCCCAGCATGGGGGGGGAGGGGGTCAGACGAGGCGGCACAGGGTAGGGGGACGCTCAGCCGTCTGGCAGCGCCGCAGCCCCCCTTGCCACGCAGGGGACGGTGCGAGGCCCACGCTGCATCCTGTCCTGGATGTAGCCCCCCACCCGCAGCGGGATCCTCCGGACCCCCGGAGTCACAGCCCACCCCCCCTGAGCCCCCAGAGGCAAAGGTGGGCCCCCCCGCATTCCCACCCTGGCCCCCCATACCCGCAGCCGAGCCCCCCCATATTCACAGCCCCCTCCCCAGGCCCCCATATTCACAGCCGAGCCCCCCCATATTCACAGCCCCCTCCCCAGGCCCCCATATTCACAGCCGAGCCCCCCCATATTCACAGCCCCCTCCCCAGGCCCCCATATTCACAGCCGAGCCCCCCCATATTCACAGCCCCCTCCCCAGACCCCCATATTCACAGCCGAGCCCCCCCATATTCACAGCCCCCTCCCCAGACCCCCATATTCACAGCTGAGCCCCCCCATATTCACAGCCCCCTTCCCAGACCCCCATACTCACAGCTGAGCCCCCCATATTCACAGCCCACTTCCCAGACCCCCATATTCACAGCCCCCCCACCCCCCTGGCCCCCATATTCACAGCCGAGCCCCCCTCAACCTCATTTTCACAGCCAGGGCGCCCCATATTTACAGCCAGGCCCCCCCTCTGGACCCTATATCCACAACCAGGCCCCCCCATATTGATAGTAGAGCCCCCCCGCCCATATTCACAGCCCACTCACCTCGGCCCCCATATCCACAGCCAGGACCCCCAATATTCATAGCCCACCCCCCTAGGCCTCCATATTCACAGCAGGGCCCCCCCAGGCCCCCATACCCACAGCCAGGCTCCCCCATATTGGTAGTTGAGCCCCCCCATATTCAGAGCCCACCCCCCGAACCCCCAGAGGCACAGGTGGGCCCCCCACATTCCCACCCTGGCCCCCCCATACCCACAGGTGAGCCCCCATATTCACAGCCCACCCACCCCCGGCCCCCATATCCACAGCCAGGACCCCCAATATTCATAGCCCACCCCCCCAGGCCCCCATATTCACAGCCAGGACCCCCCCATATTCAAAGCCCACCCACCCCAGACCCCACATTCACAGCCAGGGCCCCCTCAGGCTGCTATACCTGCAAGCTGGGACCCCACACTCACAGCCCACCTGTCTCCAGACCCCCATATTCACATCTGGGGCCCCCTCAGCCCCCCCATATTCACAGCCCATGCCCGCCAGGCCCCCATTTTCACAGCTGGGCCCCCCATATTCACAGCCCACCCACCGCGGCCCCCGTACCTGCAGCCCAGCCCCCTGTTACTCACAGCCCACCTCCCCTGAGCCCCCATATTGACAGGCGGGGCCCCCCCGTATTCATAGCTCAGCCCTCACTGCCCCCCATATTCACAGCCCACCCCCCATATCCACAGCCAGACACCCCCATACCCACAGCTGGGGCACCACAATCACAGCCCACCCCCTGTGGGACCCCATGTTCACAGGTGAGGACGCCCCGTACTCAGAGGCCAGCCCACCCCAGGCCCCCATAACCACAGCCAGGCCCCCCCCATATTCACAACCCACCCACCCCCAGGCCCCCATATTCAGAGCCCACTCCCCCCAGCCCCCATGTCTACAGCCGGGCCCCCCATATTCATAGCCCACCCCCCCAAAGCCCCCCCATCTGCAGCCGGGAGCCCCCCAGGCCCCCATATTCACAGCCAGGCCCCCCCATATTCACAGCCCACCCCCCTAAGCCCCCCCATATTCACAGCCCAACCCCCCAGGCCCCCCCATACCTGCAGCCGGCCCCCCCCAGGCCCCCATATTCACAGTCCACCCTCCCATGCCCCCACAAATTCACAGCCCACCCCCCAGGCCTCCACAGTCGAAACCAGGACCCCCCAGACCCCCACATTTGCAGCCGGGACTCCTCATATTCACAGCCCACCCCCCCAAGCCCCCCCTATTCATAGCCCACCCACCCCACCCAGGCCCCCATATTCACAGCCGGGGCACCCCCAGGCCCCCCACATCCGCAGCCGGGACCCCTCATATTCACAGCCCACCCACCCCCCCACCCCCCCACATTCACAGCCGGGGCCCCCAGAGCCCCGTATCCGCAGCCGGGACCCCCCCAGACCCCCACATTCGCAGCCGGGACCGCCATTACTCACGGCCCCCTCCCGGCCCCCCCCCCCCCGCCAGGGTGGGGGAGGGGGTGCCCCTCCCCCGGGGCGCGCCAGTCGCGCAGGGCCCGGCGGAGCCTCCGCACTTTGCGTAGCAGCGGCGGCGGCGGGGTCCGGCAGGCCGCGCCCTGCCCGGCGCCATTCCCGGAACGGCCTACGCCAACCCCCCCACCCCCCACCCCCCCACCCCCCTCCCCCGAGCGCGCCCCTCCCCCCTCACCGGCCCACGAAGTTCTCCAGCACCGAGCTCTTGCCCGCGCTCTGCCCGCCCACCACGGCGATCTGCGGCAGGTCGAGCGTGGCAGCTCTGCCCGATGGAGCTGAAGGCGTCCTGCAGCTTGTTCACCAGCGGGATGAGCTCCTCCATGCCCCGGTTCCCCCATGGCGGCGCTGGGGGGCGGCCGCGCTCCCGCTCGCTTCCTCCTCACAGGGCCCGCGGCGGCGGCGGCCAAACTTCCCCTGCCCGTCTCCTCATCCGGCTCTGGCCACGCCCCCGCCGCGCCCGCCGCCGCGCCCCGCCCCCTGCGCCGCAGAACGCGTTGCTGTTGGCCGCCCCCGCTGTCAATCGAAGCAGGAGGCCGGCGGAGTGGCGCCGAGCGCCGTCGGTCACCGCGAAGGGCGGGAAAGGCAAGGCACGCCTCTTCCCTATCGTTTCATTGGCCCGCCAGCGCTTCGCTCATC
>NW_026599277.1:0-34092 GCF_023634085.1 Falco cherrug | reverse complement strand
ACCGTGGTGCCACCAAAACTGCCAAACCTCCACTGTGGTGCCACTGAACCCCCCCTGTGGTGCCACGGCACCATCAAACCCCCACCATGGCGCCACCAAACTGCCAGACCCCCACTGTGGTGCCACCAAAATGCCGCCCCCCCCCCCCGTGCCCCCCCTCACCGTAGGGGTCGGGGTTATTGCGCCCACGGTGCCACACCAAGCTCTTCCCCGGCAGCGGCGTCACCGAGCCTGTGAGCCGCTCCAGCCACCTGCCGGGGACGATGGTGGAGGCTCAGCCGCACCAGTTGGCACCAACTGGCAGCAGTTGACACCAGTTGGTGCCGGTTGACACCAATTGGCCGCAGTTGGTGCCAGTTGATGCAGTTGGCACTGGTTGACACCAGTTGGTGCCAGTTGACACCATTGGCATCGGTTGTGACACCAGAGTTGGTGCCACTTGGCACTGGTTGACACCAGTTGGTGGCTGGACGATGCTTGTTGGCACCAGTTGGTGCCAGTTGGTGCTGGTTGATGCCAGTTGACACCAGTTGGTGCCTGTTGACACCAGTTAGCGCTGGATGATGCTAGTTAGCACCAGTTGGTGCCAGTTAACACCAGTTGGCGTCGGTTGATGCCAGTTGACACCAGTTGGTGCCTGTTGACACCAGTTAGCGCTGGATGATGCTAGTTAGCACCAGTTGGTGCCAGTTAACATCAGCTGGCATTGGTTGACGCCAGCTGACACTGGTTGGTGCCCGTTGAGACCAGTTGGTGCCGCTTGAACCTCCACAACCAGTTGGCTCCAGTTGGTGCCGGTTGATATCCGTTGGCACTGGTTGATGCTGGCTGGTGCCAGTTGACACCAGTTGGTGCTGTTTGACACTGGTTGACACCAGTTGGTGCCAGTTGACATCCGTTGGCACTGGCTGGTGCCGGTTGACATCCGTTGGCACTGGTTGATGCTGGCTGGTGCTGGCTGACACCAGTTGGTGCTGTTTGGCACCAGTTGACACCAGTTGATGCCAGTTGACATCCGTTGGCACTGGTTGATGCTTCGCGGCTGCCTCTGCCCGCCCAGCAGCTGCGGGGGGAGGGGGCTGAGCCGGGGTGGGCCACACCGAGCCCCAGCACCCCCCAGTAGGGTGGGGGGGGTCAGCGTCATCCCCCAGCTCGCCGTCCTCGGGGGGCGCGTGCATGGGCGGGGGGGGGGAGGGGCGCAGCTGAGCTGCACGTCCGGCTCTGCAGGGAGTGGCGGGGTTGGGGGGCGATATGGGGGGGGGGCGACATGGACCGGCGGGGCCCCGATATGGACTGGGGGGGGGGGGGGAACATGGAGCAGGGGGGTCCCCAGTATGGATTGGCAGGTCGACATAGATTGGGGGGGGCCCTGACACAAAACTGGGGGTCCCTAATGTGGACCGGGGGGGGGCGATATGTACTGGGGGGGCTGACACAGACTGGGGGTCCCCAACACAGACTGGGGGGGCCCCCGATAACGGACCAGGTGGCCCTGACACAAACTGGGCGTCCCTAACATGGACTGGGGGGGGGGGGGGGCAATAACGGGACCAGGGGGGGGCAACATAGACTGGGGGGGCCCTGACGCAAACTGGGGGTCCCAGATGTGGACCGGGGGGCTCAACACAGACCTGGGGGGGGGGCGATATGGGCAGGGGGGGGCCCCCGATACAGACCAGGGGTCACTGACACAGACTGGGGGGTCCGACACAGATGGGGAGGGGGGCTCAGATGTGATTGGGGGGGGGGGGCTGACATGGACTGGGGGTGTCCCAACATGGTCCGGGGGGGCCCCAGTATGGACGGGGGGGCCTGATACCGACCAGGGGCCCCTAGCACAGACTGGGGGGGGGGCGGGGGGGGGTCCCAGTATGGGGGAGGGGGGGGGCAATACAGCTCGGGGGTCCCTGGGACAGACTGGGGGGGCAGGGGGGGGTCCCAGTATGGGGGAGGGGGGGCAATACAGCCCGGGGGTCCCTGGCACAGATGGGAGGGGGCGATATGGAGCTGGGGGGCCCAGTACAGACGGGGGGGGGGCCGATATGGGGCAGGGGGGAGACACAAGGGGGGGGGGGGGGCGACATGGACAGGGGGCCCTGACACTAACTGGGGGGCCCTGGCGCAGACTGGGGGGACTCCGACATGGCCGGGGGGGCAGTGTGGACCGGGGGGGGGGCCGGTATGGGGGGGGGTGGGGGGAGGCTTTACCCGCCCGAGACTCACCCGGGAAGCGGAGCCCGCCGGGGGCGGCCATGGCGGACCCTCGCGCGGCCGGAGCCAAGTGCTGCGGGGGGGGGGGGGGGAGGGGACGGACGACACGGGGACACAAACCCCCCCCGGCCCGGTGTCCCCGTGTCCCGAATGTCCGCCCGGCGGCGCCGACGTGGTGCGGGCCCCCCCGGCCCGTCCTGCGATGGTTCCGCCCGCGCCCGCTCCCCCCCCCGCCCCGATGGTTCCGCCCCCCCGATGGTTCCTCCCCCCGATGGTTCCGCCCGCTCCCGCTCCCCCGCCCCGGTGGTTCCGCCCCCCCGATGGTTCCGCCCGCACCTCCCCCCCCCCCCGCCCCGGTGGTTCCGCCTCCCCCATGGTTCCGCCCCCCGATGGTTCCGCCCGCTCCTCCCCACCCCCCCGCCCCGGTGGTTCCGCCTCCCCCATGGTTCCGCCCCCCGATGGTTCCGCCCGCCCGATGGTTCCGCCCGCTCCTCCCCCACCCCCCCCGCCCCGGTGGTTCCGCCCCCCCCATGGTTCGGCCCGCTCCCGCTCCCCCGCCCCGGTGGTTCCGCCCGAGCCGCTTCCGGTGATGGCGGCGGCGGCCGGGGGGGGGCGCGGGATCTGGGGGGCGGCTGGCGGAGAGTCGCGCCGGTGAGGGGGTGCCCGGGTAGTGGGGGGGGTCCTGCGGCGGGGGGGCACCCCTGGGGAGGGAGTTCGGGGGCGGGGGGCGCACCCCCACTGCTCTGGGGGTCAATGGGGGGGACCTGGGGGGCGCTGAGGGGGGTCTGGGGGCACTTGGGGGGGGCAGCGGGGACCCCCGGGCTCACTTGGGGGGCACTTGAGACCCCTGGGATCACTGGGGGGGCACTTGAGGAGCATCCGGGACCCCCAGGCTCACTTGGGTGGCACATGGGGGGCAGCCAGGACCCCAGACTCACATGGGGGGCAGCTGGGACCCCCGGGCCCACTTGAGAGTCAGCCAGGACCCTCGGGCTCATTTGGGGGGCAGGCCGGGACCGCTGGGCTTACTGGGGGGGCAGCCGGGACCCCCAGGCTGACCGGTGGGCGCCCCCCTGACGGCCGCGCAGGCCGCTGGTGGCGGGCGCTGCTGCAGGACTACGCGGCAGCGGTGCAGGAGGCGGCGCGGGGGGGCTCGTGACCATCCCGGTGCGGCGGCGGGAGCCCTGGCGGGGCTGGCGGGAGCAGCCGCCTGCGGCGCCGCCCGTCCCCGGCCCCGAATCCTTCGAAGCGGCGACGGTGGAAGCGGCCGGGGACGCTGCTAGCTCCTCTCGCCCGGCACCCGCAGCCCCAGCGCTGACCGGCACGTCCAACGCCTGCTGCGGCGCCGCGAAGCCGGCCGCCTGCGCTACCGCCACCTCCTCTTCTTTGCCATCGTCTACGACGCCCCCCATGCCGCCGACGCCGCACTCTACGCTGCGCGCTGCCGCCATTTGCAACCGCCGGTGGCGGGAGCTGCCGGGCCGCATCCTGGACGTGGGGTTTTGCGGGCGTTGGTGGGTGCTGGCGGCGCGGCTGCGCGACTGCGACATCAACGAGGAAGAGTTCGGTGCGTTGCCGGCTGCGGTTGCGCCGCCTGGACCCCCGCCAGCTCCGCTCCCACCACAACGAGAGCCGCTTCCTCGAGAAATTCCAGCCCGTCACCCTTAGCCAGGAGGAGATCCAGCGTGCCGAGAGCGACGCGGTGGCCAACCGCGGTGACACCGGCCCCTCCGTCTCATTTGTCACTCGCCATTTTTTTAATTCTCGTTTCTAACTCATTAACCAAATTCTGGGGGTATTCCCCCCAAACGATGCGCCGGTGGCAGTGGGGGAACAGCCAGTTGCTGCACCCCTGTTATCCACCAGCCACTCATTATGGCATCTAATTAATTATAAACCTAAAATATTTTTTTATTTTCTTAATTATCCATCAGCCGCTCGTTAGGGTGTCTGGTTATGGGCGATAACTTAATTATCAACCAGGTGTTCATTAAGGCAGCGACACGCCCACCCCCCTCATTTATTATTTATACCCCAGCACGGCACTGATCCGTTATTTAATTAATTTGTTTGAATAATTTGCTATCGGCCTTTAACGGTTTTACACCCCAAGGGCTTGGCCAACCCCCCGCACCGGGCAGCGGCGCCTCAAGCGCTTCGTGTCCCCAGAAAATTTGGCTCAAAGCGCTGCCGAAATAAACAGGCTCCCCGGCTGGGGGGGAGGGAGGGGCTTGCGGGGATTCGGTGAGTGCCAGGGGGATCTGGTGGGGATTTGGTGAGAGCCAGGGGGATCTGGGGGGGGATCTGATGGGGGATTTGGTGAGAGCCAGGGGGATCTGGGGGGGGGGATTTGGTGGGGATTTGGTGAGCTCTGAGGGTGTTTAGGGGGGTTCGGTGAGAGCCAGGGGGATCTGGGGGGGATTTGGTGAGAGCCAGGGGATCTGGGGGGGATTTGGTGAGCACTAGAGGGATTTGGGGAGTGCCAGGGGGATTTGGTGAGTTCCAGGGGGGATTTAAAGGGATTTGGTGAGTGCCAGGGGGGATTCAGGGGGGATTTAGGGGGATTTGGGGAGTGCTGGGGGGGATCTGGTCAGTGCCAGGTGAATCTGGGGGGGATTTGGTGAGCGCTGGGGTATCTGGGGGGGGGGATTCCGGGGGATTCGGTGAGTGCGAGGGGATCCGGGGGCGGAGTGGCGAGTGCCGGGGGGGTCGGCAAGGACAAAATGTGGCAGGACCCCTGGTCCCTCACACACACACACCCGGACTCCCCCCGTTCCCAGACCCCCCCTCCTGTCCCTCACAGCTCCACACACACAGCCCCGACCTCGACCCTGGGACCCCCCCAGGACACCCGGTCCCTCACAGCCCCCCCCCCACTCCCCAGGCCTCAACCCTGGGACCCCCCGGACCCCCCCATCCCTCATAGGCCTCAGCCCTGCGACCCCTCAGAGGCCCCCAGGTCCATTAACCCGGAGCCCCCCCCCCCCTCCACGGGACACCCAGGCCCCGCCCTGCTCCCCGCCCCTCCCTTCGCCGCAGTGGCACGAGCACTGCGCATACGCGCCCCGCCCCCGCCCCCCCCCCCCTCCCGGCGCTTCCGCGAGCGGCCGGCACGCGCCCCGTCGCTCCCGCCCCCAAGGCTCCATTCCCGCTCTCCTATTGGCTGCGACGGGGCTGGAGCCCGCGCCAGCCCGGGCGCGCCTTTCTGATTGGCTACACTCACGGGTGACGGACAGGCAGAGGGGAAGGGCGGGGACAGAGCCTGAGGGCGCCTCCCATTGGCTGCGCGCGGCGGGCGAGCAGGACGGGCCCTTTCCCCCCTCCCTCCGCAGTGCCGCTCGCGCCTCTCCTCCTTCTATTGGCCAGAACTCCTACCCGTTGCTCGCTCTCTCCCTCCTCCACCAATGGGCCGGAGGGGGCGGGATTCACCGAGTTCTCATTGGTTACCGTGAGGGGGAAAGGGGCTGGCGGAAGCGCGCGTTCCACTTCCCTTCCCCTCATTGGCCGCGCTGGCGGAGGGCGCTGTTCTTATTGGTGGGCCGGAGCGCGCCGCGCGCGCGGGGGGGAGGGGGGAGCGGGGCTGCGTCGCGCACGCGCGGGCGGTGGCGGGAGCGCGCGGCTCTGTCGCTCTCCTCCCTGAGGCGGCTGGTGGCGGCTCCTTTGTTCCCCCCCGCGGCCGGTGGGACGGGGCCGCCCGGCGGGGATGGGCCCTGTGAGCGGCTCCTGGGGCGGGGCAGCGCGGTAAGGGGCCGCCGGGGGGGGACCCGACGCGGCGGGGCCGGGGCGGGGGGAAAGCGGCCGGGGCGGGGGGGGGGCGGGAATGGGCGGCCCGGGAGGGTCACGCTGCTGCCGGCTGGGGGGGTTGGGGGGCCGGGGGGGGGGGGGAACAACCGTGCCGCCGTCTTCCCCCCCGCCAGCCCGGCCATCGCCCCCACCGTTATCACACACCCCACACACACCCCCCAGCCGCCCCCCTCCTTTCCCAGCCCCCCCATCGCCATCTGCCCCCCTTTATCAGCCCCCCCCTTTATCAGCCCCCCTTTGCCCCCCAGCCATTTCCCCCCATTTATCAGCCCCCCCACCATCTCCCCCCTTTTCAGTCTCCCCAGCCATCTCCCCCCTTTATCAGCCCCCCTCTGCCCCCCAGCATCACCCCTCCCTTTTCAGTCCCCCTCTCTCCCCTCAGCCATCTCCCCCCTTCTTTATCAGCCCCCCCATATCCCCCCTTTTCAGCGCCCCCAGCCATCTCCCCCCCTTTATCAGCCCCCCCCCGCTCCCCCAGCATCACCCCTCCCTTTTCAGCCCCCCTGTATTCATCTCCCACTTCAGTCGCCCCTCCCAGCCCCCTCCTCCCTTTCACCCCTTCACTCATCCACCTCAGTGCCCCCCCCCCATCGGTACCACCTGCCCAGCCTCCTCCCTCCAGCCCCCCACTGCGGGGCCAGCAGGATGGGGCTCAGCCCCCCACCCCCCGCCTTGCCCCCCGCCCTCCCTTTGCTACCGGGGGGGTCAGGGGCACCACAGTGCCCCCCCCCCCGACCCCAAACTGCTCCCCAGCCTCCTTCTGCCTCCCCCTGCAAAAGGGGGACACGCTCCCCCCGGCGCTGGGTGTTGTACCCCCAGCCCCACTGCGTCACCCTGTTCTCCCCACTCTCAGTGGGGCAGAGGCCCCCCCCCCCCATCCTCATGCGCCCCCCCCCCCCCTCCATCCTCACGCGGCCCTGTCGTCGTCCTCGCCCCCCCCCCATCCTCCATCATCGTCGTCCTCGCCACCCCCCATCCTTGTCTTCACCCCTGCCCCCCCCCCTCCATCCTTGTCTTCACCCCTGCCACCCCCCCACCCCCTCCCCAATCCTTGTCTTCACCCCCCTCCGTCTTCATCCTCAGCCTCCCCCCCTCAGGGCTTTGTTTGTCCTTCAGGAGGACACCGGCCCCCTCCCCATTAACCCCCTCTCCCGGGCTGCTCCCCCTTCTTCTCCCAAGCCAGGACCCTCTCCGGCTGCTGTCACTGGCAACCCCCTGCCCCCCCCCCCCCCCAGCTAATTTCTGGGGGGTGGGAGCACAGGGCTGGGGGATCGCGGTGCCGGAGGACGGGGGCTCCCTTCGCTCCCTGGTCTCCCCCCGGGAATCCATCACCTTCCCAGCACAAAGGCCACCCTTGGGGGGGGGGGGGATCCAGCGCAGGCGCTGTCGCCGAACGGCGCAGCAAGGGCCCCATCTGGGGGGGGGGGGCAATGTCATGGGAGGGGGTGTCTTTTTGTTGTGCGTTTTTTGTGTGGGTTTTTTTTTTTTTATCACGACATTAGTGAACCCCCCGCCACCCCAAAATCCCCCGGCGCCACACAAAGCCTGATGCCCATTCGCTTTCAGGAGCGTGCGCTGGTGTCCCCCCATTGAATTGAGGGGTGGTCTCAACCGTCGTCTTCCATTTTGGGGGGGGTGAATCCGCCTCCCCTTTGTTGGCGGCGCAGCCCTCAGTGCCGCCGCCTTTTGTTTTGAGGCAGCGTCGCCATCGGTGCTGGCGGGGGGGGGGGTCCCTCAGGGCTGCTCCTGGGGACCCGGGGGGGGGGCGGGATTTTGGGGGCGCAGCCACCCAGCCACCCCTTTTTTCCAGCGCTGCGTGTTCCCGATGCGTTAAAGCTGGGCACGAGCATCATCCTGCGGTGCTGGGCTGCTGCGAAACACCGAGCCCGGGGTAATTATTTTTATAAATATTTATAAATTTTAAAAGCCCGATCCTGATTTGGGGGAGGTGGGGGTGGAAATACCCCTAAATTATTTTCATTGTTGTGTTTGGATTTGTTTGGGGTGAAACATGACGTTTTCCTGCACTGGCGGAGCAGGATTTTTTGCTTTTCCTGGCGCGGTGCAGGGCTGATGGGGGTTTTATACAGCTTGGGGGGGGGGTGGGGGGGTGTCCGGTTTTTTTGCCTCTTTTCCCCCACAATGAGCACTGTCCGATGGACCAGCGAGCCTGGGGACTCTGCTGCTAATTTCCTCTCTTAGAATAATTTCTATTTTCCTCCTTCCCAGATCAGGCTGGAGGAGGCGGGGGGGGTTGTGTGTGTGTGTAATTAAAGGATTTGTGCAGCTGCCGCTTGAAATTCATGAGCTGCGCCGAAATAACGAAGAACCGAGATAATGAAGAACCGAGCCGCCTGTTCGCTTTACGCCCTGCGCAGGTTGGGCTTCTGGGCTCGTTCTGACACTGGAAGTTTTAGAAAAGCTTAAAAAAAATCCTGGAAACCCTTTTCTCTGAGAGGAGAAAGCTGGGGGCTGAGCCTGCCTTGAGCTCCGGGGGATGATTTTAACGAAGCGGTGTGAGCAAATTGAGCTGGTTTTTCAGAGGCGCGACTTATTTTTCAGCCAGCCATCTCTCCTGGCTTCAAGCCTCGTGGAAATGCGACGAAAAGCCTCGTAAATAGGCAAACCAAGCGAGCCACCCGTGACAAATGCCTCAAATTAATTAAGGAAAGCTTTTTTTTCCTCCTGCGATCAAGGATTTAATTACAATTCCCAGCCTATCATCTATTTATTTATTTTTTATTTTTTTTTAATGAAATGATGGTTGCGGAAAGGAGCGAGATGTATTTTCACGCAGGAGCCTGTGAGATCCAGGTTGCCTTAGCAAACACGCTCGTTATTAATTTTAATTCTTTAATTGATCGTTGCGTGTTTACGGTGCGGACGTCAGCGGGCTGTCACTGTGCCTGTCACGCGGCCGTGCCCTCGTCACTCCCCGGCCCAAAAATCCCCCCCAGGATGCCCGGGGCTCACCACGGGGAGGGGATGGCTACTGCCACACCGGCGCGGCATACCCTACATGCCGGTGGCCTCACCGGCGCGGGACGGACAGACCGACGGCGTCGCCTTCGGTGGGTTTGTCATCTCCGAGGCAGCGCAGATGAGGCAGGAGGAGAAGCAGTGCAGCATCCCCCTGTCCTGCGCCTTCCTACAGGCGTTAACATACCCAGAAAAAAGCAAATTTTTAAGGAAAATTACATTAAATCGGTTGCTGCCGTAAAAAAACTTCACGTTTTTAATAGGCTGGCGAGCGGCGTGCCTTGTTAACACTTGGAATGCGCCTCCTCTGAGTCGGGGTGAAACAGAGAGCAGTGCCCTGGTGCCGGGCGTTGGATAACGACGGGTGCCAACTAATTACTGTTTTTTCCTCCCTGCAGCGTTGCATTGAAAGCTCATCGCCCTGAGACCGCCCCGGCGCTGCGAGGTGTCGCAGACCCCCATGCCCATAGGTAGGTGCCTGGATTTGGGGTCTCCTCGTGCGGAAGCAGCTGGTGCTGGGTGGAGAGGTGCCCGTGGGCAGCAGTAGGGGGTCGGGTGGGTTTATATTTATAAAAATAAGAATCAAATCGATGTGGGGGAGAGGTGATGGTGGCGCTGGCCCTGGCCTGGGTCTCCGGTGGTGCTGGCGAAGAGCAGAGCTTGGTTTTTTAGTGGGAAAGTACTTCATGCTTCCTAATGTTTCTCAAAGTACGCCGTTTATTTTGGGTTTCTCCCAGAAGAGCCAGCGCCGGGGCGCAGCTCTCGCTCGCACGGGGCTGAGTTGCCTCCCGGTAGGCGGGCGCCGTCCCTCCGCTCCTTCTAGTGCTTCGTTAGCTAACGAGGAAGCGAGGACTGAGGCAAGCGGCTCCTGCAGCCGTTGTTTTCCGGGGGGGGGGTGGGTTGAAGGAGAGAGATTCCCGTGGGCTGGAAAGGCCTCACGGGGGGGATAAACCCCGCCCTTGTGCCGTGGGGGGCTGGCCCCTCCGCCTGCAGGCGGGAGCCTCTGAATGCCGAATTTCCCCCGTGCCTGGCGCGGCGATGCGCTCAGGGCAGTGAAAACGAGGGAAAACGGTCACCGGTCGCGGTTCTGTTCCTTGGCCTCCCGAGAGCGCGGGGAGGCCTCAGCGCGGCCGCGACTCGAGGTCTCGTCGCTGTTCCCCTCCGCCGGGCAGCGAAAAACCTGGGAGTGACGTGAGTATTGAATATTTTTTCTTTTAAACTGGGAAATGGAAAGCATGAAGAGCCATAGTGTTGTCGCTTGAAAACAAGCGATGCGCCTGCTGCCTCGGAACGCTGCTGGGCGAGCCGGAGCGCCCCAAAAAGGCATCCCTGGAGCGGGGGGCTCCTCACCACCCGAAAGGCGTTTCACTAGGCGGGCTGCGCGCCTGCTCGCCTCCACGGCCATTTCCCACCTCCCTCCCCAGCGTGCGACACCCCGTGTGGGTATTTTGGGAAGTTTCCTCCCCTGTGGCTGCTCCGCGTCCTGGGAATCGCTGGCGTTTTGCTCGACTCGGGGTTTTCCAGCAGGAAACGAGCGTGGAGTCGGGAGGCTGCCTGCCCCTTCTTGCAGCCCGGGGATCCTGAAGATGATTAAATCTGTGGTTTGGTGCCGCTGTGGAGCCGGATGGATTGAAGACGAGGTGGAAAAGAAGCTTCTAGACCTGCATGGCTTTTTTTTAGCGGCTGCTTTGCACCTTTTTGGTGTGAGAAGACGAGCGCCTGCTTTCCCGGGCTGCAGGAGAAGCATGAATCCGCCGTCTCTGGCAGGATGGTTCCATCCGCCGCCGTGTTTGTGGGAAGCGCTTGGCTCCGCCATGTTTACCAACAGCGTGGGAAGAAAATGAAAAATAAACACCCGCGACCACAAAATTGCCAGAACAAATGGGGATGAAGCAGTGCCCGGCCCTGGCTGGCAGAGGTGGTGGGAAGGGGGGGGTCAGCAGCATGGCGGCGCCTGCCCCGCGCTCATTAGGCTTCGTCCCGAGCGCAAGAAGAAAGCGTTAATTGTTCTGGATGCTTCCCAGCCGCGCGGGGTGTCTGCGGTCGCCTCGAAATCGGTTTGATTCCTGAGGAATGTCCTCTGTGCCATGGTGTTTGCCAGGAAGATGAAGCGGAGGAGGAAACGCTGCAGGTGAGCGTCGCAGGAGCCGTAATATTCCCTGGCGTTAAAAAAGGAGCATCCACCCTTCCGGCACCTTCCAAGCGTAGACGGCGAGCACCAGCCTGGTGAACTTCTCCCTGCCAAGCCCAGGACTTTTGCAGATTTATCTCCAGGTTGGCCCATGGCTCCGTTTGTCCGGCAGGCGCTGGAGTGCCGCCAGCCGTGCTTTGGCCCCGCATCATCCTCTTGCCCACGCTGCCGCATTTGCGGCCCCCGGTGACGGTTCCTCTTGGCTCTTGCAGCTGCGCTGTGTGCCGGAGCGTGAAGCCCAGGCGTGGATTTGCTTTCCCAGGTGGTGGTGGGTGCCCACCTGCCCCACGCTGGCGGCACACACGCGTTTCTCCCCGGCCTCGCTGCTCTGGAAGCCGCCAGTGGGAACGCCGTGTCCTTATTTTACATCAAATCGAATTTCTGTCACCAGCAAATGGATCTTCCCAGCCAGCTCGGGCAGCGGACGGGGGTTCAATGTCCCTCAGAAGCGTGTTGGAGCGGGATGGGGGTGATGCCGCAGGTTGCTCTGCGCGGTTGGAGCCGACAGCCCGGCGTTAACCAGGTGCCACATTCACCACAACCATCTGTGGTCTTAAACCTCGCCACGCTTCTGCTTTTCCGCATATTTTGAAGTCAAAATAATTTCTGTTGCTGCAGTTTGGGGGCTGCTCTTAATTAATATGACGGAGGCATCGCCCAGACGCAGCTCCTCTCCCTGTTTTTCCCTCTGCCCGGTGTTACTTTGTGCCGTGAGCAGAGTACGGCGTCGGCTCTCATTAATCTCCACGCCGTCGATGTCCCTCAGAGAGTCGCCAGCACCTCCCAGTTTAACACCAGCAGCAAACTGGGGTGGTAACTCGCCTCCAGATCATCCGTGGGGATGTGGGGCAGGAGTGGGACCAGCCAGACACGCCTCAGCTCAGCCGTGACCTGCTCGTAATTATCATCGCAACGAGACCCGCGCCCCGGCAGAATCCCCCCATGACGCCTTCGTCAGACCTCAGATTTAATGAGCTTCCCCTTTCCAGTGACGTCACCCCGCGGCTGCGTTCCATTCTGAGTTTATTTTTAATTCCTTCGCTCCGGATTGCGCTCGCGGTTGCAGAAGTGCGATTCCCCGCAGTGGGAGCAACGCTTTGGGTGGAATTGATCCCATTTTGGCACTGGAGGGTGGATTCAGCCCCCCCTGTGCCCCCGCCTCTGGGCTGTAACCACCGACCCGCTTCCAGCCCCCAGACCGGGATGGGCGTCGGATTTGAGCAGCCATTCTGTGCGCTGCGTCTGAATTCACCAGGGATTTCAATTTCTTGGGGAGGAGCAATGATTTTCCACGCAGATCGATGCTTTTCCACACAAATCCATGCTTTTCTGCAGAAATCGACGCTTGTCCACGCTAATCCATGCTTTTCCGCAGAAATCGACGCTTGTCCACGCAAATCGACGCTTTTCCGCAGAAATCGCCCGTTCAACATGAACGAGCTGCTGGTCTGTTCTGGTGCCGGATTTCGCCGCTTCCCTGCCCACTCCCAACAGGATCTTTTGGCTTCTCTGGCATCTCCGGCGTCGCGTTTGCCAGGAGTGAGCGCGGGGCAACTTGAAATCGGTTCCCACGTTGGTGCCAAAAATAAACAAACCGCTGCCAGACCCAGCGTAAGCCGCTTCGGCTGGAAAGACAAGCGGAGGAGCACGTTCCATGTGTGCTGCGGGGAATCCCGGGAATATCCAGCGCTCTGGATGGATTTGGCAGCGGGTTCGCTGTTCCCGGCGATGCGGCGTGCGGGAGGCCAGGCTTGCCGCCGTGCTGGTGAGCCAGGGCTTCACGCCGGTGCCGTGCCTAACCCTAATTTCCCTTTTCTGCACCCGGTTCGGGGGCTTTTCCAGGAGCTGCGGCAGCTCCAGCTGAGACGAGCCTTCCGGTGCCAGGACCCGCTGCCCGCTGCGAAGATGTCGACTCCGGATCCTCCGATGGGGGGGACACCACGGCCGGGGCCATCGCCAGGACCAGGGCCATCCCCGGGGGCCATGCTGGGCCCCTCTCCCGGCCCCTCCCCCGGCTCCGCACACAGTATGATGGGACCCAGCCCCGGGCCACCCCCCGCCGGGCACCCGCTGCCACCCCAGGGGCCGGGGGGCTACGCTCAGGACAACATGCATCAGATGCACAAGGTGAGGGGGCTCCCACCGGGAAAGGTGCTTTGAGTGGGTTAATTTTCCCATTTCTTTATTTTTTTGGCTGTTCACGCATCGTATTTCCCTTGGGGGGGGGGGATGTCAGTTCCTAAACACAGAGGGTGAAACGTCTCGTAAAGGCTTTTCCCGTTGGGAATTCGGAGCTCAGGGAAAACAACCCTCTCTCCTCCCTCTCCGTTTCTTCCATCGCACCATTTCGGTGTTTTTTATTTTTTAATTTTATTTCCAACCCCCTCTTTTCCTCCGTTTTTTCCTCCATTTTTTCAACCCGTAGTTTTTTCCACCTGGCTTCAGCATCATCAGCTGAAACACCCAGGGGGTTTTTGGGGAAAAAGCCAAAGGAGAAAAGCGTTTCTCCCATTTCAAGTGTCTTTTAACATCCCTTCACGCTTATTCCCCCTCCCTGCCGGTTGGTTTCGAGCCGCTGGAGCGCGGCTGGTGTTCCGTGTGTGATTTTTTGGGAAATTCGCCGTTCTCCTGCAGCCCATGGACTCCATGCATGAGAAGGGAATAACCGACGATCCGCGCTACGGCCAGATGAAAGGGATGGGGATGCGGCCCGGCGGGCACGCAGGAATGGGTCCTCCTCCGAGCCCCATGGATCAGCACTCTCAAGGTGGGTTTCCCGAAGGAAAATCCGTCCTGTTATCCCGGGGATCGGGCTGGGGCTCCCGGTAGTCGGGAAAACAAGCAGGGAATCGCGGGAAAAGGCCAGGCTGTGAGAAGGACCATCCCTCCCGTGTTCTGGGATCTGTGCCGAGATCAGGATCCGTGTGGCGCGCAGCCGCTGGCCCCCAGGGATTGTGCTTTAACCCCGGGTTTTTGGGAATCCACTGGCCGCCAGCGGCTGTGCTTGTTTTAAATCCTCAGCTTTGGGAAGCCACTGGCCCCCAGGGGCTGTATTTGTTTTAAATCCTCAATTTGAGGAAACCACCAGCCCCCAGGGCTGTGCTTGCTTTAAGCCCCGGATTTTGGGAATCCACTGGCCCCCAGGGACTTGCTTTAACCCCTGGATTTGGGGAATTTACTGGCCCCCAGGGGCTGTATTTGTTTTAAATCCTCAATCTGGGGAAGCCACCGGCCCCCAGGGCTGTGCTTGCTTTAACCCTGGAATTTTGGGAATCCATTGGCCCCCAGGGGCTGTACTGGTTTTAAAGCCTCAATCTGGGGAATCCACTGGCCCCCAGGGGCTGTGCTTGCTTTAACCCCTGGATTTGGGAATCCATTGGCCCCCAGGGGCTGTGCTTTCTTTAACCCCTGGATTTTGGGAATCCACTGGCTCCCAGGGGCTGTGCTTGTTTTAAATCCTCAATTTTGGGAATCCAGTGCCCCTCCCCCAGGGGCTGTTCTTTCACCCCTTGATTTTGGGAAGGACGTAGCGCTCCAGGGTTTTCCAGGTTTGCAGCGGGCGCAGGCTCCACCGGGGAGGAGACGTTTTCTGCCGTTTTCTATCATTTTCCTTCTGCCTGGAGCGCCGCTCCTGCCCCGCTCCCACCTGATGAGCTCCCTCCCTCAGGTTACCCCTCCCCGCTCGGCGGCTCCGAGCACGCCTCGAGCCCGGTACCGGCCAACGGGCCATCCTCCGGCCCTCAGATGTCCTCGGGCCCCGGCGGCGTCCCCTTGGATGGCAGCGACCCCCAAGCGCTGGGGCAGCAGAACCGGGGCCCGACGCCGTTCAACCAGAACCAGCTGCACCAGCTGCGCGCGCAGATCATGGCCTACAAGATGCTGGCGCGGGGGCAGCCGCTCCCCGAGCACCTTCAGATGGCGGTGCAGGGCAAGCGCCCCATGCCCGGAATGCAGCAGCAAATGCCGACGCTACCTCCGCCCTCCGTGTCCGGGACGGGAGCAGTGCAAGGAGCAGTGCAAGGGCCTGGACCCGGACCTACACCTCCCAACTACAACAGACCTCACGGTGAGACCCTCCGCTGCCCCAGGGGTCCGGGGAGCTGTGGGGTGGGACCTTGGGGGTTGGGGAGCTGTGGGGTGGGACCCTGGGGGTTGGGGAGCCCTGGGGTGGGACCCTGGGGGTTGGGGAGCCCTGGGGTGGGACCTTGGGGGATGGGGAGCCCTGGGGTGGGACCTTGGGGGATGGGGAGCCCTGGGGTGGGACCTTGGGGGATGGGGAGCCCTGGGGTGGGACCTTGGGGGATGGGGAGCCCTGGGGTGGGACCTTGGGGGATGGGGAGCCCTGGGGTGGGACCTTGGGGGATGGGGAGCCATGAGATGGGGCAGGATGGGACCTTGGGGGTTGGGGAGCCCTGGGGTGGGACCCTGGGGGTTTGGGAGCCATGAGGTGGGACCTTGGGGGATGGGGAGCCATGAGATGGGGCAGGATGGGACCTTGTGGGTTGGGGAGCCCTGGGGTGGGACCTTGGGGGATGGGGAGCCATGAGATGGGGCAGGATGGGACCTTGGGGGTTGGGGAGCCCTGGGATGGGACCCTGGGGGTTGGGGAGCCATGAGGTGGGACCTTGGGGGATGGGGAGCCCTGGGATGGGACCCTGGGGGTTGGGGAGCCATGAGGTGGGACCTTGGGGGATGGGGAGCCATGAGATGGGGCAGGATGGGACCTTGGGGGATGGGGAGCCCTGGGGTGGGACCTTGGGGGTTGGGGAGCCCTGGGGTGGGTTGGGATGGGACCTTAGGGATCGTCTCGGTCCAACCCCTGCCGCCACACCGGGGTGCTCAGAGCCCGACTTGACCTTGAACGCTGCCGGGGATGGGGCGTCTGCAGCTGCGCCGGGCAGCCGGCACAGAGAATAATTTCTTCCCGATATCTCACCTAAATCCCCCCTTTTTTAGCTTAAAACCATTCCCCCTTGGCCTGTCGCTGCAGGCCCTGCTAAAAAGCTTCTCCCCGCTTTTCTCAGAGCCCCCTTGAAGTCTGTATTTACACAGGGGGGACATAATTACATCCTTAATTAATATTTAAGTATATAAGGTGCTATAAGGTCTCCCCAGAGCCTTCTCCAGGCTGATCCAGCCCCAAATCCCTCAGCCTGGCCTCATGGGAGACACGCTCCAGCCCTCAGATCAGCTTCATTTTACCCCACTCTGGCACGGTTTGACCCCCAGTGTCCCCCTGGTGTCCCCCCAGTGTTCCCCCATTTGGTTTTTCTGTTGCCAGCCCTCGCAGCCCGCCTGACTGCCGGCCGTTACCGTGCCGGCAGCTGGGGCCGGAGCTTCATCCCACCCAGCTGCTGTTGGAGCGAGGCAGGGAGATTCCTCCGGGCGCTTCGGGGTGCACCCAGGGGGGATGCACCTTTGGGGTCCCGATTCATCCCACTGGGAAGGGCTGATTCATCCCACTGGGGGCACGCCGGGGGGGGTTCAGTGCCCGCAATAAGATGTCTAACCCGGGGGGATAAACTTTGCTGCTGGTAGATGTGTACAAAGATCAACGTCTTAATGTGTTGGTTTTCTTCTTTTCTCTTTTGTTTTTTCCCCATTTTCCCCTTATTTCTTCTGCAGGTATAGGAGGGCCCAACATGCCCCCTCCCGGCCCCTCAGGAGTTCCCCCAGGAATGCCCGGGCAGCCCCCCGGCGGCCCCCCCAAGCCCTGGCCGGAAGGTGAGAACCACCTTAACCCCCGACACGCGCCCGTGGGCTCGTTAAGGGCCGGCATTAATGAAGCGATGTGCTGGGGTGGGAGGGGGGGGGGACAGCCCACCGCCTCTGCGGTGGAAGGAACTGGGAGATTCCGGGGTAAAATCCTGTAAATGGTGACCGAGCTCCTGGAGGAGCGGGGTTAATCCGCGCGTTCTTCCGCCCCGCTCGGAGCTTTGTTGGTTTGTCTGGGAAAGACGGAAGCGCTGGGTTTATTTGCTGTGAAATTTATGGAGAGAGAGGCGGCGATTTCGGTGAGGGGGACGCGGCTGAGCCATGCCAGAGCCAGGCTTCGCCATACCCCGACCACAGGGAGAGAACTTGGGTTTGTTTTTTTTTTGTTCCCGTCTGTTTTCCTGACCATTTTCTTTTTCCACAGGACCCATGGCGAATGCTGCAGCCCCCACTAGCACACCTCAGAAACTGATTCCTCCCCAGCCCACCGGCCGGCCCTCGCCAGCCCCGCCGGCGGTGCCACCGGCGGCGTCGCCCGTTATGCCGCCGCAGACGCAGTCCCCGGGGCAGCCGGCCCAGCCGGCCCCCATGGTGCAGCTCCACCAGAAGCAGAACCGGATCACGCCCATCCAGAAACCCAGAGGGCTCGATCCGGTGGAAATCCTGCAGGAGAGGGAGTACAGGTAGGGGCACCGCGGTGGCTCGCTCCTCGCCGGGGCGTTTATCCCCCTGAGCCGTGCCCTAACGATTCCCCGGCTCGTTTATTAACGATTCCCCGGCTCGTTTATTAACGATTCCCCGGCTCGTTTATTAACAAGTGGCACGCGGAGAGCAGGGTGGGCATGCGTTTTCCTTGGGGCTTCTCGAGCCGCCCCCCGCCATCGCGTCCCTCCTGTTTCCCAGGATTGTCGCCGCGGCAGTTTATGACCACGGGTGCCTGCCTGCCGCAGGGGAGCACCTCTGCTGCGCCAGTTAATTAAAATAATTAAAACTGGGTGCCGAGAGCCTCTGAGGTGACAGAGCAGGGCCATACCCCATCGCCTCGGGTCCGGAGAGGGGGGAAAGCGGATTCATGGTGAATTTCCCTTCCCTGAAATCCCATCTCCTTCCTCCGCAGGCTGCAAGCTCGCATCGCTCACAGGATCCAAGAGCTGGAAAACCTTCCCGGCTCCCTGGCCGGCGACCTGAGAACCAAAGCTACCATTGAACTTAAAGCACTGCGGCTGCTTAATTTCCAGCGCCAGGTAAGGAAACGCACCATGGAAAACCCAGCTTCTTACCCGGCCGGGCGCGGGAGCCGCAGCTGGCACCCACCTCGCGCCACCGCGGAATCAATTCCCCTTTTCCTAACGGGAATCTCTCCAAAAGCTGCGTCAGGAAGTGGTGGTGTGCATGCGGCGGGACACGGCCTTGGAGACGGCCCTCAACGCCAAGGCGTACAAGCGCAGCAAGCGGCAGTCGCTGCGCGAGGCTCGCATCACCGAGAAGCTGGAGAAGCAGCAGAAGATCGAGCAGGAACGCAAACGCAGGCAGAAGCACCAGGTCAGCGGGGACGCGCCGAAAGTGCCCGCCGAGGGCGTGCCGGGAGGAGTGGGGCTGGGCATTTCCAGGGAATTCCCTGGGTTTTAGGGTCTGGGTGATGGTGGTTTGGGCTAATGATGGTTGTAGGTCCCTTCCAACCGTGATATTTTATTATAGATACAATAATATGATGCTATAATGTGTCTTTCCAATGGCGATATTTTATTATAGATGGAATAATATAATACTATAAAGTGTCCATCCAGCTGCGATATTTTGTTATAGATACAGTAATATGATGCGGTAATGGGCCCTTCCAACGGCGATATTTTATTATAGATACAATAATATGATACTATGTGTCCTTCCAGCTGCGATATTTTATTATAGATATAATAATATGATGCGATAGTGGGCCCTTCCAGCTGCGATATTTTATTATAGATACAATAATATGATACTATGTGTCCTTCCAGCTGCGATATTTTATTATAGATATAATAATATGATGTGATAGTGGGCCCTTCCAGCTGCGATATTTTATTACCGATACAATAATACGACATTATAGTGTGTAATATAGGGGAAATCAATCTGCTTTAGCTCACGGCGTTAGGTGAAATAGTTTAGGAGAGCGCCTACGAGCACGAGTCCTGACGCTGCCCCTTGGCCGTGCCTTTCCCCCCAGGAATACCTCAACAGCATCCTCCAGCACGCTAAGGATTTCAAGGAGTACCACCGCTCCGTCACGGGCAAGATCCAAAAGCTGACCAAGGCGGTGGCTACCTACCACGCCAACACGGAGCGCGAGCAGAAGAAGGAAAACGAGAGGATCGAGAAGGAGCGGATGCGCCGTCTGATGGTGAGCAGCGGTGCGGGGAGCCGCGGGCGCGTGCGGGGCTCCGGGCCGCGCAGGGCGCTAACGGTGCGCCCTTCCCCAGGCTGAGGATGAGGAGGGGTACCGCAAGCTCATCGATCAGAAGAAGGACAAGCGCTTGGCCTACCTGCTGCAGCAGACGGACGAGTACGTAGCCAACCTGACGGAGCTGGTGCGGCAGCACAAGGCTGCGCAGGTGGCCAAGGAGAAGAAGAAGAAGAAGAAAAAGAAGGTGAGTGGGAAGCAAAGCTCCGCAGGGAGCTGGAGCAGCGCCGTGGTGGCGCGGCGTGGCCTTCGGCGCTGGCTCGCTGACGACCACCTTCCTCCTCTTGCAGAAGGCAGAGAACGCGGAAGGGCAGACGCCAGCGATCGGACCAGATGGCGAAGTAAGCCCCATAATCTGATTTCGTGCCAAGTAGGGTAGGCACAGCGTCAGCCGCATGCTGCGAGCGCCCCGTACCACCCGCCCCGCTGCACGGCCGCCGCGGATCAGCTCTGAGCCGGCGGGCGGCTAAATTGAGACTTCCCAAAATAGAAATTCCACCAGGTTGGAGCGGGAGGCATCTCTCCGCCCATCCTCGCCGCTAACCGCTTCCTGATGGGCTCTAGACCCACTGTGGGGGGTGGTTTGGGATTTGGGACGCCCCAGGGCTCGCGTTGCACGTGGGCAACACCGATCCCAACCCGAGGGATCCGTTATTCCCAGTGATGCGCTGGGATCGCCCCTGTGCCTTGAACTTGGCCTACTCAGCAGAAAGCCCCTCGTGAGTGGGAGGGTGCTATTCCACATTAATTGTTCCACTGTGCATGAAATTTGCCCTCCGGACGCGCCTTCCTGAGATCCTTAACGCCTAGGTTGATGCTTTTTCAAAGCTAAATGTTAAATCCCGCCAGCTTTCGGGCTTTGCCCGTCCCCTGGTGATGTGGCATTTCACACCGTCGGCTGCTTCATTCCTCCCAGCGGTGGCCGCGCTGCTCCGGCAGCGGCTTCGGTCGATGTGGCTGTAAACATGAGCTGCTTTGAGGGAAAAAATTCAAAAATACTGACCCGCAGCCTGACTTTGATCCCCCAGCCGCTGGATGAGACCAGCCAAATGAGCGATCTGCCTGTCAAAGTGATCCACGTGGAGAGCGGCAAGATCCTGACCGGCACAGATGCCCCCAAGGCCGGGCAGCTGGAGGCCTGGCTGGAGATGAACCCTGGGTACGTCGCGGCACACCAGGGCTGGGGTCAGTGGTTGGGGCGCTGGTGGGGAAGCACTCGATCCGGAGCCCGATCCAGAGCCTGGAGCCCAGAGCCCCATCCTGGATCCGGAGCCTGGAGCCCCATCCTGGATCCGGAGCCCCATCCTGGATCCGGAGCCTGGAGCCCCATCCTGGATCCGGAGCCCCATCCTGGGTCCTGGATCCGGAGCCCCATCCTGGGTCCGGCGCCCAGAGCCCCATCCTGGGTCCGGCGCCCAGAGCCCCATCCTGGGTCCGGCGCCCAGAGCCCCATCCTGGGTCCGGCGCCCAGAGCCCCATCCTGGGTCCGGCGCCCAGAGCCCCATCCTGGGTCCGGCGCCCAGAGCCCCATCCTGGCTCCGGCGCCCAAAACCCCATCCTGGCTCCGGCGCCCAAAACCCCATCCTGGCTCCGGAGCCCCATCCTGAGCCCAGACTTCGGGGAGCTAGAAGCAGGGGGCTGTGGATCAGGAGGGAGGGATTTCATCCGCCTCCCAAAACGGGCAGGCGTGGGCTCTTGTAGAGAGCGAGCGTGAAAGCTTAGAGCTAAGCGAGGGGAAAATTCAACAAATAAGCATTTTATTTAAAAAAAAAAAAAAAAAAATACTGATTAAAACCCCAGAGTTTTAAAGCAAAGGGTTTCTGGAACCATGCTGATCTCATGCTGCTGGCAGCAGATTTGCGATTAAATGTTAATATTTGTGTTCAATTAGATACGAAGTCGCTCCTCGATCAGACAGTGAGGAGAGCGGGTCGGAGGAGGAGGAGGAGGTAAGGCGGGACACCACCGGCCTCCCTGCGCTTTGGCTTCTTAAATATTTATTTTTGGTGAGGATGGGAGAGCGCCCTACGCACCGCACTACACCCGTCTCCGTGATGCCTTTTTCCTGCACGGATCCGTGTCATCTCAAATAAACGTCTCTAGAATAAAACCCACGTAAAGAAAGCAATGGGCAGCGAGGCAGCGGGCGAGCTGCGCTCGTTAGCTGCCTGGGTTTTAATTCCCAAATATTTCTCCTGTAATTTTTTTCTCCGGCAGCCGTGCTTCTGGTAGCCTCTGTCTTTTGTCAGAGCCTGGGGCGGCAGCTCCTGGGGCGGCGGGCGCTTCCCGCGGGGGTTTCAGAGCCCGTCGAGCGCGGCTGAGCCGGTTTTGTGCCGTTCCCGTGGTAGCAAGGTGAGCGAGCGGCTGTGTGCTCAGGCTTTGTGTCTCCCGGCAGGAGGAGGAGGAGGAGCAGCCGGCACCGGCTCAGCCTGCCCTGCCTGTGGAGGAGAAAAAAAAAATCCCGGATCCAGATAGCGATGACGTCTCTGAAGTGGACGCCAGGCACATTATCGAGTGAGTCCTGCCTCTGACCCCGTTCCCGGGACGCGCCGGGCAGCGTTCACTCCGCTCCCCGTTTTTAAGAGCGGTTGTGCCAAAACATGACCTGATTTAGCACCTCATGGGGGAAAAACTGCCCCCCCCCGGGGCTGGCAGGGTTCCCCGGGAGTTTCCTCCAGTTGGATCGTCTTTCTTAGCTCCGTTTTCCCCTTTTTTTCCCCCTCCCCGCTGCAGGAACGCGAAGCAAGACGTGGACGATGAATACGGCGTGTCCCAAGCGCTGGCGAGGGGCCTGCAGTCGTACTACGCCGTGGCCCACGCCGTCACCGAGCGGGTGGACAAGCAGTCCACGCTGATGGTCAACGGGGTCCTCAAGCAGTACCAGGTGAGGGGCTGGCGGGGTTTTGGCCAGTGGCACTGGGATTTGGGCTGCGCCGAAACGCTCCCAGTAGCCAGAAACGGGAGCTGGGGGCTGGTGTGGGATAATGAGCCCTGAGAGGAATAATTAACCCCTGCAACTGGCTTTAAATAATTAAACTGAGGTCGTTAATAGTGTATAGGGAGCTCATCTACATAATGCATAAGAGGAGGGGTGGGGTGGGCAGGCCGTTAGCCTGACGGATACGCGCCGCCGCCATCCGCAGCCGGATTTATTCCATCCCTCTTTTTTTTTTTTTTCCCCGGCGCGGCAGATCAAAGGTTTGGAGTGGCTGGTGTCCTTGTACAACAACAACCTGAACGGCATCCTGGCCGACGAGATGGGGCTGGGCAAAACCATCCAGACCATCGCGTTAATCACATACCTCATGGAGCACAAGCGGATCAACGGCCCCTTCCTCATTATAGTACCTCTCTCGTAAGTGCCGCAGCCCCTCCCGGCCCCGCGCGGCGCAGGAACCGCGTGGCCGGCACTACCGCCGCCTCTGCGCCGCCACTGTGCAATTCCCTGTTCCACCAAGGTCAGTTTTATCATTTTTCTCCCTTTTTTTTTTTTTTTTTCCCTTCCCCCGGCCGCAGAACCCTGTCGAATTGGGCGTACGAGTTTGACAAGTGGGCTCCTTCCGTGGTGAAGGTCTCGTACAAGGCAAGTACCGGCGTTACCCCGCACGCGCCTGCCGGGCTCCTCTGGCCCCTTCTTTCCCCGAGATTCCTTGGCTGCCATTTGCCTTTTCCCTCACCTGCTCAACCCAACGATATTTCCGTTATCCCAAGGAAGCCGGGCTGCTTCCTGCCGCTAAATGGATAAAATCCGTGTTTATTTTTCATTCCCAAACAACTACCGTCCTTAACGAACGTTCTCGCTGCCTTTCCGTAACCGGAGCGATCGTTCCACGTTGACAATAACTCCTCCCGCCACCTCTTTTCTCCCAAAAAATTTATTCCATTTAACATCCCTGTTGGAAATCTTTCCCCCAGGGCTCTCCGGCAGCAAGACGGGCGTTCGTACCTCAGCTCCGAAGCGGGAAATTCAACGTCTTGCTCACTACTTACGAATATATCATCAAAGACAAGCACATCCTGGCCAAGGTGAGTCCCGCCAGCACCTCCCCGTCCGCTCTGACTCAGAAAAAAAATCCTGCCCTCCCCTTTTTATCCGGGGAGTCTCGTCATCGCGCGGCAGGAGGCGAGGAGCTGCTGCTGCGGCGTTCCCTGCCACTTCTTATTTTTGGCTGCCCTATCCTGTGATCCAGAAAATATTTATTTATTTCCCCAAACACACACTTTGAATAAAGAATTCACAGGACAGAGGGTGTTTTATGACAACCCCCGTGAGGTCGCGGTTCCCTTCCGCCCTCGCTGAGCTGGCCGAGGGGTTTTTCGGGGCCGGCAGCTGTGCGGTGAAGAGGAAACACTGAGGTTTCCCCTGGGCTGGAAAAGCCGCGCTGTTCCAAAAGCGCCAGAGTCAAACCCTGGGCTTAATGGGCTGGATCCCACGCGGAATTCATTCCGCAGCGCTGCTTACCGCGGCGGCGGGGCTCTGCCAGCACCAGCAGATGCGTGGAAGCCGGCGTGCCGTCCCTCCGCACGGCATCCGATGGAGCAGTGCCCCAACTTAAAGGCGGTTTGATGCCAAAAATCTTGAGAAATCCTGGAATTCCCCAAAGCCTCCGCTGGTTCTTCAGCATCGGCGCTCTGCCTGCCTCCCCCCGCGGGAGCAGCACCCCAGGAGGGGCTGGGGTGGGTTTCCAGCATCCCGGCTGGCTTGGATCGATCCCGGCCGCCTCCGGCATCCCACCAAAGGCTGTCACCGGAGCTGGGCGATGCAGCCGCCGCCGTGCCGTGCCCACACCGCCTTCCCTCCTTCCCGCAGATCCGCTGGAAGTACATGATCGTGGACGAGGGCCACCGGATGAAGAACCACCACTGCAAGCTCACCCAGGTCCTCAACACGCACTACGTGGCCCCGCGCCGCCTGCTGCTGACGGGCACCCCGCTGCAGAACAAGCTGCCCGAGCTCTGGGCGCTGCTCAATTTCCTCCTGCCTACCATTTTCAAGAGCTGCAGCACCTTCGAGCAGTGGTTTAACGCTCCTTTTGCCATGACGGGTGAAAAGGTACGGCGGGGGGTGGCCGCGGTGGCGTGGGTGGGGGGTCGGGGGCTGCGAGCTCGGGGTTGTAAACGCTCACAGGAATCTCTTGGGTTTCCGCTCGCGAGGTGCAGGGCACCGACCTGTGAAATGTAATTGGGGGGGGGGGGGGGAATGGGTTTTACTGGGAGAGGGTGGAGCGATAATTAAGGGCTGGAAACGAGGGCGAGCGGGTCCCCCAGGCTCGGTGGGAGAAACCGGCTGGGCTCGTGCTGGCCCGGTTGCCAAACCGCGGTGCCGGTGCCATACCGGAGCTATTTGAAGTGACTCCTGGGTGTCGCAGTGGCGGAGGCTCTGCCGAGCAGGCGATGGGGGGAAGGCGGGCAAACCCCAACGTAAAAATCACCACAGAAACCCCAAATTGCAAGAAATGACACTTTCAGAGATGCCCTCGCTCCCGGTCTCCCTGTCACGCAGCGCCACTGCGCTTTGCCGCAGCCCTGGGGATCTCGGCGCCGGTGAGGGATGCCGGAGAGCGGGAACTTCCCCGGCGTAACGGTTCCCTTCCCCGGCCACGCAGGTGGACCTGAACGAAGAAGAAACCATCCTCATCATCCGGCGCCTGCACAAGGTGCTGCGCCCCTTCCTGCTGCGCAGGCTGAAGAAGGAGGTGGAAGCGCAGCTGCCCGAGAAGGTAACGGCCAGGAGAAATGGTCCCGCGGAGCTCCCCGAGGAGGGGGATTTATCCGGGGATGGGGGGTCTCCGAGCTCTGGAAACGGCTGGGTTTGTGCCGCGGTTCCGGAAGGATCCAGGAGGAGGAGGGGGGTTGAGGGTGCTCCACAGCTCCGGAATGATCTGGCATCAGGAGGAGGAGGGGGGTTGAGGTGCTCCATGGCTTCAGAATGATCCAGATGATCCGGCATCAGGAGGAGGAGGGGGGTTGAGGGTGCTCCATGGCTCCGGAATGATCCAGCATCGGAGGAGGGGTGGGTTTGAGGTGCTCCATGGCTCCAGAATGATCCAGATGATCCGGCATCAGGAGGAGGAGGGGGGTTGAGGGTGCTCCATGGCTCCGGAATGATCCAGCATCGGAGGAGGGGTGGGTTTGAGGTGCTCCATGGCGCCAGAATGATCCAGATGATCTGGCATCAGGAGGAGGAGGGGGGTTGAGGTGCTCCATGGCTCCAGAACCATCCAGCACTGCAGGAGGGGGGGGTTTGAGGTGCTCCACAGCTCTGGAATGATCCAGATGATCCAGCATTGGGAAATGGGGTGCGTTTGGAGGTGCTCCATGGCTTCAGAATGATCCAGATGATCTGGCATCAGGAGGAGGGGGGGTTTGAGGGTGCTCCATGGCTCCAGAAGGATCCAGCATCGGGAGGAGGGGTGGGTTTGGAGGTGCTCCATGGCGCCAGAATGATCCAGCATCGGAGGCGGGGGGGGGTTTGAAGGTGCTCCATGGCTCCAGAATGATCCAGATAATCGAGCATTGGGAAATGGGGTGGGTTTGAGGTGCTCCATGGCTTTGGAACGATCCAGATGATCTGACATCGGGGGAGGGGTGGGTTTGGAGGTGCTCCATGGCTCCGGAACCATCCAGCATCAGGGCAGGGGTGGGTTTGGAGGTGCTCCATGGCTCCGGAACCATCCAGCATCGGGGGAGGGGTGGGTTTGGAGGTGCTCCATGGCTCCGGAACCATCCAGCATCGGGGGAGGGGTGGGTTTGGAGGTGCTCCATGGCTCCGGAACCATCCAGCATCGGGGGAGGGGTGGGTTTGGAGGTGCTCCATGGCTCCGGAACCATCCAGCATCGGGGGAGGGGTGGGTTTGGAGGTGCTCCATGGCTCCGGAACCATCCAGCATCGGGGGAGGGGTGGGTTTGGAGGTGCTCCATGGCTCCGGAACCATCCAGCACCGGGGGAGGGGTGGGTTTGGAGGTGCTCCATGGCTCCGGAACCATCCAGCACCGGGGGAGGGGTGGGTTTGGAGGTGCTCCATGGCTCTGGAACCATCCAGCATCGGGGGAGGGGTGGGTTTGGAGGTGCTCCATGGCTCCGGAACCATCCGCCATCGGGGGAGGGGTGGGTTTAAGGTGCTCCATGGCTCCGGAAGGATCCACCATTGGGTGGAAGGGTGGGTTTGGAGCCGCTCCACAGCTCTGGAATGATTTGGCATCAGAGATGGGGTGGGTTTGGAGGTGCCCCATGGCTCCGGAACGATCCAGATGATCTGACATTGAAGGAGGGGCCGGGTTGGAGCTGCTCCGCCGCTCCGGAAGGATCCAGACGATCCGGAAGGATCCAGCATTGGGAAATGGGGTGGGTTTGAGGTGCTCCACGGCTCTGGAACGATCCGGCATCGGGGGAGGGGTGGGTTTGGAGCTGCTCCCTCGCATCCCCTCGGGAAATTTAACGCCTCGCCGCTCCCGCAGGTGGAATACGTGATCAAGTGCGACATGTCAGCCCTGCAGCGGGTTCTCTACCGGCACATGCAGGCCAAGGGCGTGCTGCTCACCGACGGCTCCGAGAAGGACAAAAAGGTCTGGCTGCACAAGCGTCCGCGCTGCGGGAGGCTGGCGGGGCCGGGGACGCCGCCGGGGTGGGATTGGGACAAAAGGGACCTCACGGGTCACCGGTTCCAAAGGGGGGTGGGGGCTCTGCCCCCCACTGCTGTGCCCACAGAGCAAAAACCCCTTTTCTAAGCAAAGCGAGAAGCGCTGGGGGGTGGGGGCCGGTGCAGCCCCTCGTGCAGGCAGTGAGGATTGTGGTGGGAATAATCCCACGGGGGCCGGTGGCTTCGCTTGTCGGAGCGCTGGGAAAGGCAAAGGGCAATTAGAAGCCAAACAATTAAAAAAGATGCGTTGAAATAAAAGCTGGGGGTGAAAAATGCCCTGTTTTCCACTCGGCTCCCCCGGGGCGGCTGGTCCGGTGACTGGGGGGGGGGGGGGGGGGGGCGGGGTGTCTCTCTCCAAACCTCAAACTTGACCCCTTGCCCTGCGGGGAAAACCTGGCTGCCATGGGACATCCCCTCCCGGCACAGTGCCGAAGCCTGGGGGCTCTGACCCCCACCCCCAAAACGCTCCCCGACCATTCCTGGGGAGCCGCAGCAGCCGGCAGACTCCCAAATTCTCATTTTTGAGAAAAATTTCTAATTTCCCCTCTGGTTTGCGCAGGGTAAAGGCGGCACCAAGACCTTAATGAACACGATCATGCAGCTGCGGAAGATCTGTAACCACCCCTACATGTTCCAGCACATCGAGGTAACGCGGGTGGGGGGCTGGGAATGTGGGGGGAAACCCTCCGTCCCCCTCCTAAACGGAGACACACCGGAGGGTCCCGCGGCTGCGGCACGGGCCAAGCACGACCGGCCTCAGTGCCGCGCCTGGCTGCTTGGCCGCCACCACCTCACTGCCGCGCCGAGCTTTTTGCCCCCAAAAAGGGCTTGAAATCCGTCTGGGAGGGCGATGCCACCTAAAAATCGAGGCTGGGGGGTCTCTTGGGGCTGATTTTGGCCGCCCACCCCCTGGCAGCCTTTTCAATCCGCTCCGTTCCCGCGCCGGGGTGGCTTCCCTGGTTGCCCACCCCCCTGCCATGCCAGTCCTCCCTCGGGGGCAGTTCCGGATCTTTCTTTGGGATTTCTTTGTGCGTGCCAGGTTGGTGTCTGACACCGTTTCTCTTTCTGGTTGCAGGAATCCTTTTCTGAGCACTTGGGGTTCACGGGAGGCATCGTGCAAGGGTAAGTCAGGGCGGGTTGGAATTCAGCGCGGGGCTGGTTGTGGATTTTCCCCGTGAAACCGTAAACGCGCCGGTCGTTTAAAATCGCAAAAATGCCACCGTGAGGGAGACAACGCCGTGTTTTTTCCCCCCTGGAATCCTGATTTCCCTTCCTTTTTCCCCCCCTCCCAGCCTGGATTTGTACCGTGCCTCGGGCAAATTTGAGCTGCTGGACCGAATCCTGCCCAAACTCCGAGCCACCAACCACAAGGTGCTGCTTTTCTGCCAGATGACCTCCCTCATGACCATCATGGAAGATTATTTTGCTTACCGTGGATTCAAATACCTCAGGCTGGACGGTGAGTGCCTGCGGCGCGCGGGGGCGGCAGCTGCCCCGCTCTAAGCGTGCGGTGCGCGCGGAGGAGCAGCCCCCGGCGTGGGGTCCGAGCGGCGAGGTAAGCCCCCCCCTCCCCCCCCCCAGCAGCGTCCCCCGGCCTCTCGGGCAGGGGAAGGAGCTCGGAAACAAACGGCGCCTGGTTTTTTAATGAGTAATAGTTTACTGGTAAATAATTACTTACTTAATCCCGCTTGCGGGAAGGCGGCTTCAAGCCTGGAAGGGGGGAAGCGCCGCATTCGTCTTTTAAACACCCGGTGGGTTCCGCTTCTAAATTCAGCCCCACCGCTGTTTGATCCCGGATCCCGACGGATGCTGGCGGCCGCCAGCATCAGTAAAACCCCGTCGGTGTAAATGAATCGGTTGAAATTCTGGGCTTTGCTCTAATAGAGTATCAAAGGAAGGCCCTGCGCCCTTTTAGGGTGGGAAATAGAGATAAAATACGCCGGCTCCTGGCGAAAATGCCGGTGGAGCCGCGGGCGCTGCCATCAAACCCTCGCTGGCACTGAGGAAAGAGCTCAGCGCCTGAGGGAAAACCGAAGCCGTGATTTAACCCTGGGTTCTCCCATCCCGCCGGTGTCTTGGAGCCGGCGGCTCCTTCGGCTGCGCGGTTTAACGCCCGCCGGGCCAGGATGGGTGCTGGCACAGCGGCACGCTCGCCACCGGCCCTTTCCGGACGGTAACTCACCCCATGTGCCCCTTCCCCATCACCGCGGCATTCCGGGGTGTCTCAAAGGGTTCCTGGCGGAGCAGGGCGAGCTCACCCCGTGGCTCAGCACATCCCTGGCTCACCCTTGCGCCTGTTCTCCCACAGGGACTGGCTGAGGATGGTTTTGGGGAGGATGGGCTGGGAGAGACCCTCGCGTATCGGCGAGCATGGTCTCCTGCCGCCAGCTGGCACGACCCCGGCCTCAAAGGCACCGAGCGCTGCCCTAAATCAGGCCGCCTTGCCGGTACCCCGCGTCCCGCTGCGGGAACCCCGCGTCCCGATGCCAGTACCGCGCGTCCCGAGTTCCGGGAGATCCGATCCGCTCGTGAGCAGCCCCGGCACCGAGTCAGGCCAGCAGCACCCGCCTGCTTGAGCCGCTCCCCTCCCTTTGGGGCCGTTCAAGCCTTTCTACTGAAAGCAGCCGCCCCCCACGCCCCCAGCCCCGCCGTCCTTTCACAGGATCAGCCGGGCTCTTGCTGCCTCGGTGCCCGATCCAGCACCACGGTGCCCAGGGCGCTTCTTCTGGGGCTCCCCCCAGATCCCCCCACCCATCGTGGTTGTCACCGGCGTGTCACCAGGGCAGGAGTGACCCTCCCTCTCTGTTTTTAGGAACCACTAAAGCGGAGGACCGGGGCATGTTGTTAAAGACTTTCAATGAGCCAGGCTCCGAGTACTTCATTTTTTGCTGAGCACTCGGGCCGGCGGGCTGGGTCTGAACCTCCAGTCTGCCGATACTGTGATTATCTTTGACAGCGACTGGAATCCTCACCAGGTAAAAACCAACCCAACCAACCGCACCAAAACCCGCCAAACCCAGCAACCCAACCAAAACCGATAAAACTTTAAAAAAAAAAAAAAAAAAAAAAAAAGGGAGCGAAACGGATGGAGAAGACTGCTCCGTCCCTGCCGTCTCTCGAATTGCACTGCGCTGGCTCTCGAGCCATAGCACCTCTGCGGGACGCGCAGCCGGTGCGGCCGGGCCGGGCCGACGACGAAGACCCTCTGCCCAAGGGCTGCCCCTGCGTTCCCGGCGGCGGCGGCCGTTGGAGCCGGCACTGTGGGCTTGGCAAGAAGTCGGGTGTTGAGCTGGGGTGGGCCGAGGCTGGAGCACAAGCCGGGCGCCTCGTGCCACCGAACGAATCCTGGCGCTGGCGGTAAAGCCGTAAAGATTTCTCTCCGCCAGCAGCTGAGGGCAGAGCGCCCTTCCTCCTCCTCCTCCTCCTCCCTCCTCCAGAAGGAGTCGAGGCATTGAAACTCCGCCGTCCTCCGAGCCCGGTGCCGGTGGAGACCTGCAGGCACCCTCCTGGTGCCAGCCAGCCCGTGAGCGGCCGAGAGCCGTCCCCAAATTCTGGCTGCGAGCATCTCTGCGTGGCCTTTTTTTCTATATTTTTTTTCTATTTTTTTTTTTTTCTATTTTTTTTTTCTTTTTCCTCCCCCTTTCCCACGCGTGCTCGGCCTCCTCAGGAGCGCACAGCCACCGGGACGGCTGTTTTCCGTCCGCCGCGCACCGTAGTCCTCTGGGCTCGCTGAGAGCGCCCCGGGTGCAGCCTCCCACCATCGTAGAGGATTAATTAAAAGCGCGTTTTACCCTCGGCGGGAGCCGGCTATAAATCCCTCGGCCAAACGATCCGCGCTTCCCCGGCAGGACCTGCAGGCGCAAGACCGCGCGCCACCGCATCGGGCAGCAGAACGAAGTGCGCGTCCTCCGGCTCTGCACCGTCAACAGCGTGGAGGAGAAGATCCTCGCCGCCGCTAAATACAAGCTGAATGTTGATCAGAAGGTTATCCAAGCCGGCATGTTTGACCAGAAATCGTCGAGCCACGAGCGAAGAGCCTTCCTCCAGGCGATCCTGGAGCACGAGGAGCAGGACGAGGTAAGGGGCAGCGCAGGCAGCTTCCTCCTACTCCAGAGCGCGGATGGCGAACGTGTGGCTGGCTTCGCTCCACGGCTCTGCGCGTCCTCGAGGCCAAGGGCGTGGGGGCTAGAAGGCGCAAAAAAAAAAAAAAAAAAAAAAAAAAAAAAAAATTTTAAAAAAAATTTAAAAAAAAAAAAAAAAACAAGGAGCATGAACACTTGTTTCTATTTGAAGTGAATTTTTTTAGCGTCGGTGAAAAAGGTGCCGGATTGACAGCCCTGGAGACTGAAGTCCTCTATTTATCCACAGAACAGATACAGCGCGGGCAGCGGCAGTGGCAGTGCAAGCTTCCCCCACACTGCCTCCACCCTGTGCCTGAACGCTGAGTTGGAGGAACCACCTCTAAAGGTGAGAGGGGTTGTTCAGTCTCCACGCCCATTCAATCCTCGGCCTCGCTGCTGAGACCGCCAACGCACGTGCCAGCTCTGCCGGTGATCTTTGCACCGCGGATCACCACCCGTCCGCTAGAAAAAAAAAAAAAAAAAAAAAAAAAACCAAACTGGACTTGAGGCCACCCAAAAAAATAAAATAAATAAACCAAATGCATCTTTCACGGGCAACCGAACAAGCGTCGGATGGTAACGATGTTCGGTGCTGCGCTCCCAGCGGACGAACCGCCACCCCCCCCCGCCTGCTCTCGCCATTGAATCGGGGATTTGAAATCTTGCAGGAAGAAGACGAAGTTCCCGACGACGAAACGGTCAACCAGATGATTTGCGCGGCACGAAGAGGAGTTTGACCTTTTCATGGTGAGCATGGCACAGGCGGCGGAGGAGGAGGAGGAGGTGGCGCCCTGCTGTTCTTCCCGAGTAGCGGCTAAAACGGTCTCTCTAACAGAAATCAAGCTGAGAGCGCGGAACGAAGCCGCGGCTCATGCGACAGGTAACACAAAACACTAGAGCAGGGATCAAAGTCAGGACGCTGCTGGCTCCGGTAAGGGACGAGCTGGTGGGCGGCCGAGGCTCTGGCTCCGGAAGGAGGAGCCGGGATCAGGATACGTGTGTGCCGGGACCCCCGGCCTCGAGCAAAAAGCCCCTTTCCCCACCCGAAAGAGCCTCCGGCTTTGAGAAACCCGCCGGAGGTGGGACGAGGAGCCGTTAAAACGGAGGCGAAGGCCCTCGTGGAGGCGCCGGCCCCGCTCTGAGCCGCGCTGGAGGGCTCGGGGTCCCGCCGGCGGCACCCACGGCAGGGGGTAGCTGTGCCATGCCGGGCGCCTCATCCGGCCCCAAACTGCAGCCCTGCCGGCACGTGCTTAACGCCTGCCGGAGAGCGGAGACCCGCCAGCCCCGGCGCAGTGGCCGGTTTAGCCCCATCAGGCCCACCGGCACTTGGCCCGGTGAACACGCCGCGCTTCTCCCCACCGGCATTTACCTCCCGGCAGCTGCCAAAACGCTGCCGGCTCCAACACCCCAGCGTCACCGCAGCCCCACACCGGCTCCGATGCCCTTGTGGCCGTGCAACGACGTCCCCCCTGCCCCCCAAGGACGCCCCGAGGCGTTAGGGCCGTGGCGGCTGCCCCTGGCCGCGGTATGGCCAGCAGCCCCCCAGCGAAGCCCCTCTCCTTGCAGCGCATGGACCTGGACCGCAGGCGGGAGGAGGCGCGGAACCCCAAGCGCAAAACCGCGCCTGATGGAGGAGGACGAGCTGCCCTCCTGGATCATCAAGGACGACGCCGAGGTGGAGAGGCTGACCTGCGAGGAGGAGGAGGAGAAGATGTTTGGCCGGGGCTCGCGGCACCGCAAGGAGGTGGACTACAGCGACTCGCTGACGGAGAAGCAGTGGCTCAAGGTATACATGGTACCGCATCGTTCTCCAATGGCCTTTGCAACCGCTGCCTCGGGTCCCCCCTCTGCGCCGTGACGGCCATGCCGCCGCGCTCTCCGGCACGGCTCGGCTCGCCCCCCGATGCCCAGCTCCCCGCGGTGTGCTGGTGCCGGCCCCGCGCCGTAGCGGTGGCTCGCTTCACAGCAAGGCCAACGTTGACATACTGAGTTCCCCACGCCGGTGAGGCCGCCGGCGTCGTGCCGGTGCCTCCGGGGTTCCCCATCCCATCGCTGCCCAGCCCATGGCGACCTTCACGGCCGCCCCGCCATCATCCCCGGGAACCAAACCCCTCATCACGTCCCCGGCCTGTTGTGGCTCAGAACCACGGTGCCACCGTGGTTCACCGGAGCCCGCCGGGAGCCCCCCGTGCTAGCGGATCCTGTGTCGCTCCCCACGGCAGGCGATCGAGGAGGGCACGCTGGAGGAGATTGAGGAGGAGTGCGGCAGAAAAAATCCTCCCGCAAGCGTAAGCGTGACACGGAGGTGGGCGCCGCCACCCCCCCACCACCAGCACCCGCAGCCGCGATAAGGACGATGATAGCAAAAAGCAGAAAAAGCGCGGCAGGCCGCCGGCGGAGAAACTCTCCCCCAACCCCCCCAACCTCACCAAAAAAATGAAGAAGATCGTGGACGCCGTCATCAAGTACAAGGACAGGTAAGAGCGGCGGGGACGGGCGCTGCGCTCGCACCGCGCTCTCCTACTGTGAGCCCCACAGCGCCAGCAGCGCTGCCGCTTCGGTCCCTGCGGCGCTTGGGGGGCCCGTGGGGTTCACAGAGCTCCCGGCACCGCATGTGCTGGCAACAAGGAATTAATTAACGAGGCTGTGGAGGGCATTCGTGCCGCCAGGGCGGCTGCACCGGGGCTGTAGCCTGGCAAAACCTGCCCTGGCCCTTGCGGGGCGGCCACGGCGGTGGCTGCTGCTTGTGCCGGGGCTCGCGGGTGGCGCGGGGCTGGCGCTGGCACTTCCCGCGCTGGAGCGGCCGGTTCAACCCCACAGGCTCCAGCCTGGGAAGCCGGGGGACGCCGCAGGGTCCCCTCCGCTGCCGGGGGCTGCGCCATGCGGAGGAGGGGGGTGGGAGCGGCTGTGCCACGGCGCTGCCGTGTGACGCGCCGTGTCTCTTTGCAGCAGCAGTGGACGGCAGCTCAGCGAGGTGTTCATCCAGCT